>NW_026057583.1:3622660-3641283 GCF_023721935.1 Panthera uncia
GGAGCAGAGAGAGAGAGAGGGAGATACAGAATCCAAAGCAGGCTCCAGGCTCTGAGCTGTCAGCACAGAGCCTGACGCGGGGCTTGAACTCCTGAGCTGTGAGATCATGACCTGAGGCGAAGTCGGATGCTTAACTAACTGAGCCACACAGGCACCCCTAACTTCCCAAGGTGATTCTAATGCACGTCCAAGGTTAAGAACCAATGCATTAGCCAGTAAATGGGGCCAAAGAGTCTCCTGGGACTTCTCTCCACTGTTACTGCAAAATGAGAGATATCCTTTGGAAACAGTGGGTAACAAGGAGTGAAGCAGAAGCTGGGCTACATGGTAGGGCCTTGCGTCCATGCTCTGGGCTCATTCCAAAGGTGGATTCAGATGTGTCAACAGCTGAGACCTCAGTGTTCAAAGGTCCACAGAGGAGGAATCAGCTTCAGCATCAAGGAGAATCAGAGAAGAGAGGGCCTATGATGGATCTGTAAGAATGAGCAGAAATTTTCCAAGCGGTAAAGAAGAGTACCCAGTAGAGATAACAATCCCCGGTGGAGAGAGGAGCCCACAGAAAATCTTAGCATTACACCCAGTGAGGCATGTTTGGAGAACAGTGAGGCCCCAGGGCTGGGGGGCTAGCTCTTGTTAGCAGTTGGGACCCATGAATTGAAAGGGCTTTCGTGCCTTTATCCTCCAAGAAGAGGACATATTGTGGAGCTGGGAAAAATGACTCTTACTCCCCACCAGTCCTAGGGAGAAAGGAGCCACTTTATAGAGAAAGTGGAGGCAGCCCAGAAAAACAAGAGAAGAGCTGGACCCCTGAGGGAGGTGGACAGGGAGCCTTGAGGAATCAGCCCAGCCTTGAGATGTCCCCCGAGGAGCTCCCCTTATGGTTTGAATTTGGTGGTGATAGCAGCAGGACCAACTTCATGGTCATGGCGCGTGGCTTCCAAATGAGCAGTACTTTCCATGTACCCTTTAGGGACCTTGTCCTAGCTGTTTATTCATCCACATCCGGATGTTACATTGATAGACGTTGAAACTTGCCGTTCATCAGGAAGGGCCTCCGGAATGTCTGAGGTTCGTCCCCATCTGAGCTGTAGTTCTGGAATTGTCTGTATCGAAGTGGGTAACTTACACCACTCGTGTATCTTCGGTGTGCATCCTGCACTTGATTTGCACCAATGCTGAGTCTTTTTCTTCAAGGAGCCACTGGAGGGTTTCGATCTTGAGATACTATGTGGAATAACTCTCATGGGCCTTTGCTGGCCCATAAACGAGACCCTGGAGGACAGCATCCAGTGGTGGACTGTAGCACTCGTGGGATATGACTGGTAAACTTAAAGAGATCTGTCCAGTCCCAAGCAAAGCAGGGCTCCCAAGAGGCCCGGGATGTTGATACCTTCCCTCCATGTTAGAAGGAACATATTTTATTTTATTTTTTTATGTTTATTTATTTTTGAGACAGAGAGAGACAGAGCATGAACGGGGGAGGGGCAGAGAGAGAGGGAGACACAGAATCTGAAGCAGGCTCCAGGCTCCGAGCCGTCAGCCCAGAGCCCGACGCGGGGCTCGAACTCACGAACCGTGAGATCGTGACCTGAGCTGAAGTCGGACGCTCAACCGACTGAGCCACCCAGGCGCCCCTGAAGGAACATATTTTAAAAGCCTCTGGGGAAAGACGCTTGAATATGGAAATGGGGACAGATGCCGTGACCCACGTTGTTTCTACTTCCTCAGATCAAGTTGCTTGGGGACCTGGTGTTGTCAATCTGTTGACATCATTTTGCCGGAGAAGAGAAAGTGCTTCGGCAGCTACTCAGGAGAGTTCTGTGATGGGTAAAAGCCATAGCCTCACATTTGTCAGAAGTTCTGGGTATGGCATCAGTGATGGATCGTCCTTTATATCCAAAAAGCATAGATTACATATCGCCAAAAAGAACAGAAGAGTGTGCAGTTAACTCAACATGGGAGCATTTCTTACCATATTTACTACGTTGTGAACACTGGCCCCACATTCAAGAAGAGTATACATACTATTTGTGCTGGTCGTGTTGAGGTGTTTGTCTCTGACACGGGGATGGTGAGCTCTTTCCTGTTTCCTCTATTAGTAATGTTTCCCCTTGTGGGTTGTCTATGCTGTGTTCAATTTGCCTCTTATCCTATGAATTGACAATACAACTTCTTCATAGCCCCCCAGAGGTCACTAACGGTAGTTGAAATTTCCCGTCATCACGTGTGAAAAAAATCCAGCACATCGTCTAAGTTTGAGTAGCTTGGGGAAATCAAGAAATGAACAAAACCCTACAGGTATAATATCTGTGATACATTGATATAAACATCTAGCATTTTAGAGCCGTCCAAACAGGCCAAGGATTTTGTAGTGTGGAATGTTCCATGGGCCTTTCAAGGACGAGGGATATTTGTTTTTAAACAGTGACTATTTTTAAAGACACCCAGAGGTTCAGACTTGCTGCAAACACGTGTTTTACAAACCCTCCGGAGCTGAACCTTTTTTTTTTTTTTCCCCACCACATTTGCCTTCCAAAAACGATTCCAGCATTGTGGAAACAGAACATGAAGTATCTCAGGGCTGCGTGGCTTAGGGGAATAGCCTGTCTTTGAGGTTAGATAAATAAGTTTAAACTATTTCTGACATTCTGTCGCTGTTTCAACAGAGCACACATTTGTTATTTTGAAAGACCGTCAAGAGCAGTGGTCAGAAGCATCTCGTCTGAGTTTCCTCCTGCCTCTTCCGTTCTTTGAACGTGTTCACACGGGTAACGACGCTTCTAGGTGCTGAGTTGCAGGGGGTCGGTTTCTTTTTTATCCACCCTGGAGACCTACGTGTCTCCTTTTGCATCTCAAAACCAGCCGGGTTCTGCTTTGCCATCTGAAACTGCTGGCTCAGGGAGAATATCCCTGTGTGTGCAAACCCAGTATCATACCCTTGCTGTTCTGAGGTTGCTCGTGGAGTTGTCTCTGACTCCTGTCAGTTCCAGAGGCTGGAAATTCGGGAGTCTTCTGGAACTGACTTCTGGCAGTAATGGGGGCTTACACTGGGCTGGACCCTCTGCCTCTGGCTTCTTCTTGTACTCACCTGCTATGTGCACTCACTCTCTCTCGCTCTCTCCCTCGCTCTCGCTCTCTCTCTCTCTCTCTCAGTTCCTTGACTGCTTTCTACTCATAGCAAGACCTCCATTGTTACCAAGCACTTGACAACCTTTTAAAGCAAGGCTGAGGCTTGAGAGATCATGGCAAAGGCATCCTATCCCCTTGCCCCTCTGCTCCCTGTTCTCTCTCATCCCCCCCCTCTGCTTTCCCCAACCCCTAGGATTGCTGTAGGGACTCTAAGTTCTTCTCTCCCTGTTATGTGGCCCTTGCCTACAGATGCATGCATCGAAATCTTGCAAGATGTCCTGAAGGAAGAGTATCCACCCTCTTTAGAAGACAGCTGGAGGGGTGCCGGGGTGGTTCAGTAGGTTAAGCGTCCGACTTGGGATCAGGTCATGATCTCACAGTTTGTGAGTTGGAGCACCACGTCGGGCTCTGTGATGACAGCTTGGAGCCTGAGTCTGCTTCTAACTCTGTCTCCTTCTCTCTCTGCCCCTCCTCCGCTTAAGTGCTCTCTCTCTCTCTCTCTCAAAAGTAAATAAACATTAAAAAAAAAGACAGCTGGAATTATATACAGAAGAAAGCAATGTCTCTAGCCTGTAGTCGGTTCTATTGAATTTATTTATTTATTTTTAAGTTTATTTATTTATTTATTTATTTGGAGAGAGATGGAGTGCAAGCCGGGGAGGGGCAGAGAGAGGGAGAGAGAGAATCACAAGCAGGCTCTGCACTGTCAGCACGGAGCCTGAAGCAGGGTTCGAGCTCACCCAGTGTGGGGCTCAAACTCACGAACCGTGAGATCATGACCTGAACTGAAGTCAGATGCTTAACCGACTGAGCCCAACAGACGCCCCTCTTTTTTCCCTCTGTTCATTTGTTTCTTAAATTCCACATATGAGCGAAAACATATGGTATTTGTCTTTCTCTGACTGGCATTTCACTTAGCATAATATACTCTATATCTGTCCACATCATTGCAAATGGCAAGATTTCATTCTTCTTGATCACCAAGTAATATTCCAGTGTGTGTATGTGTGTGTGTGTGTGTGTGTGTGTGCGCGTGTGTGTGTGACACCTTCTTTATCCATTCATCTATTGATGGACACTTGGACTGCTTCTGTAATTTGGCTGTTGTAGATAATGCTTCTGTAAACATCGGGATGCCTGTATCCCTTTGGAATTAGTGTTTTCCTATTGTTTGGGTGAATACCCTCTACTGGAATTATTGGATCATAGGGTAGTTCTATCTTCAATTTTTTTTAGGTTTATTTATCTACTTAGAGAGAGACAGAGCACGCAAGTGAGGCAGGCTCAAAGCCTTTAGGATAAAAGCCAAATCTTCACTATGACCTGCAGTGCTGTGATCTGAGCCCCCTCCCCACCTGCCACTTCTCTGCCCTTGTCTCCTCCATGTACCTTCCTCGGTCACACCTCTGTAGCCACAGTGTTCTTTCCTGCTCCTCCAAAGTAGGAGTGTACCCTGAACTCCAGGCTGATAAAGCCTATGGGGCTGCTTCTTCGAATAGCATTCTCAAAAGCAGAAAATAAAATACTTGGTATTCTAAAGAAAGCCAGTTCTAACCAAAATCTCAAATAAATAGTAAATCAGAAGTGGCATATGATGATATAAGTGCTTTTTCCTGATGCGCTCAATTCCAAATCTAGCATTGGATCCAACAATTGCCATGATTTCAAAGTAGTGGTGGCCTACGAGATATTTTGAGAGCTCTGCAACAACCGTAACGTGACACGAAAGTGTTTACCTGTGGTTTCCGTTAGCTGCGTAGTTGGAGATCCTGCCATCTTGTTTTGTTGGCTATGTTCATAGTTGCTGGAAATTCTAAACGTCAGCTAGAGTTAGTGAAAAGGCCATGGAACCTTGACTTCCATCTATGCACCCAGGTGGGGTTAAGGGACTCCATGTGAGGAATGCTGCTTCAGGGCTGAGGCACGTGCTGTTCCTTCTGCCTGAAGTTAGACCTCTACATGGCTCGTCTAGCCTGGCTGAAGGCCTTCAGTAAACCTCTTTCACGTAGAACTTTACAACACTGTTGTTTACACGTTTCTTACCATGGAGGTGTGACAAATAAGCCAATGCATCTGAAACTCTTCAGGGTCTCTCCCCATGAGAGGTTTTATAACTTGAGAAAAACTCCATTTATTTAGACTAATTGTAGGAGACATGTCACAATTAATGGAGATTCTTGAATTGTTATGTTTTCAAACTCACGTCTTTCAAAAATGTGTGGTCACTTAAGAATTACTCAATAAGGGATCTTAAAGGACTCTCCTTTAATTAGTAAAATAATTAAGTTCACGTGTATGGAAGCTGGTGAAATGTTTGAAGAGGTTTTTGATATGGTTTGCCCTTTTTTAATCAAAATATTTAAGAAGATTATTTGCTTCCTGGCAAGTAAAGACCTTCCCTAAATTACCAGGGATTCCAAAATACTTGTGTCTGAAGGTGTGAGGACTTACCACAGAGTCTGCATTTTACTATCTTCTCTGTTTGGAAGAGAACATTGCCATGAATAACCAAAGTCACGCAGTTGTATCTTTGAGATACAATGATTTTCTTCCAGAAGATCTACTCCCTGTTCATGTATGCGTTCAGCAAATATTTATATGTCTGCTCTTTGCCAGTCACTGTCCCCACAGCTTACTGGAGAGGCCTGAGATTAATGTGGTAGTGATTCTCTATGAGAGTGCTGGCCATGGAAAGCACATAAGAAAAATGAGTTGAGGGGTGCCTGGGTGGCTCAGTCGGTTGAGCGTCCAACTTCGGCTCAGGTCATGATCTCATGGCTCGTGGATTCGAGCCCCTTGTTGGGCTCAGTGCTGACAGCTCAGAGCCTGGAGCCTGCTTCGGGTTCTGTGTCTCCCTCTCTCTCTGCCTCTCCCCTGCTCACGATCTGTCTCTCTCTCAAAAATAAAGATTAAAAAAATTTTAATAAAAAAAGAAAAATGAGTTGAATAAATATATAAAAGGAAGGGTGAGTTGATGAATGAATGAATTGATCCCACACGTATCTCAGAGCCGAGGGGATAGTTTAGCATAGTCTCTTGCCATTACTCTTGTCCAGTTTTGAGCAGTATGGTCTAAGACCTTCAGGAAAACACAAATTTACTCCTGTGGTCTTGAGGCAGAAAAGTTGCCCTGCCTAATGTTACCATTTGAAATAGGAATAAAGTGTGTAAAAGACATCAGTCGTCGACAGCACTGAGGCTGAATGTCCATTTGGGCCTAGACGAGGCCACGAGGAATTTCTGCCCAGTAGAGCTCTGGGTCAGCCTCTGAGCTGATGCTGAGCGCAAATACGATGTTGGACAAGCATCAGGAAGCACACGAAGAGCGTCTGTTGTATCTAAAAAGTAAATGTTAGGGACGCCTGGGTGGCTCAGTCAGTTAAGTGTCCGACTTCGGCTCAGGTCAAGATCTCATGGTTTGTGAGTTCGATCCCCGCGTCGGGCTCTGTGATGACAGCTTGGAGCCTAGAGCCTACTTGGGATTCTATGTCTCTGGCTCTCTCTGCCTGTCCCCTGCTCACACTCTGTCTCTCTCTGTCTCAAAGATAAATAAACATTAAAAAATTTTAAAAAGAAGTAAATGTTAGTATAAGTGTTGTGTCTCCCCTTGCCCCCCCCAAAATTGTAGAAAAACAAGATGAAATCAAAGAGAAATTTTAAAAAATAAAACTGTTAATTTGTTAGTTTATTTAACTGAAAGTTGCTGAGAGAGTAGATCTTAGATGTGCTTACCTCAAAAAAGAAATGGTAACTCTGTGACACGATGCAGGTGTTGGGTAATGAACGGGATGGTGGTAGTCATTTCGTAATCTACAGGTGCATCAAACCAATGTGTTGCACACCTTAAACATACACAATGTTCTGTGTCAATCATATCTCAGTAAAGCTGGGGGTAAAGCCACTAAAAGAGAGGCAGAAATAAAAATCATGCTGGAAAGAATGTTAAAAGCCAATCACAAATAAAGCCAACATTAGAAGCAGAAAATAAAATGCTCCAAATAAAATGAGGAAAATTCTGAGGCAAGCTCAGAATTTCTTGCAAAATGCAGAGAAAAAGAACAGAGAGCTAAAAACAATGATACCTAGGGCAATGGGCATGGAAAAGAAAGACTAATAATCACATGATTGGTGTTCCTGAGCAAGAGAAGGAAAAGGAGTAGACACAGAATTTAAGACTTAAAGATAGACAGACAGCTGGACGGATAGATAGATGGATAGGTAGATAGGTAGGTGGGTGGATGGATGGATGGTTGGATGGAGAGAGATAGATATATGATTGATAGATACATAGATGATAGATAAAGAGATAATTGACAGATTGATAGGTGATGGATAGATGTATAGATAATTGATAGATTCATAGATGATAGATAGATAGATAGATAGATAGATAATTGATAGATTCAGAGATGATAGACAGATGATAGGTAGATGATAAATAGATGATGGATAGATGAGAGAGAGAGAGAGAGAGGGATAGAGAGAGAAAAGGAGGAGAAGGAAGGAAGGGAGGGGAGAAAAAAAAGTTTTACTGAATGGAAGCAGTGACTATAGTTTGTAGATTAAATGCTCAGAGTGTTCCAGGCAGAACTGACGAGCAAGTAATACTATCTCTTGATCGTATCCTGGCAAAGTTTTTGAAAATTTTAGATCACAGAATCCTGCAGGAATCCAAAAAGAAAAAAAGAAATAACGACAACAGATTACCTAAAAGGGAATAAAAAAATAGGCCTGCCTCGGACTTCTTCAAACTATGAAAGCCCCACGTGACAAGGGTCGGCATGAGCGGTGTGGAGGAAATCGCATTATGGCACTCCAGTTCTGTGGCCAGCTGAGCTGTTTCTTAGTGAGGAGAAGAGAAGACGTTCCTACACACTCCAGGATTCATAATCTGTCCTACCCACTGACCTTCCTACCTTTGTGGGAAAAATACTCCCAAAAGCCTGCCCTGTCAAGCAAGACATGAAGCTTAATTATGATCATGGAGACATTGGAATATTAAGGGAGTCATAATAAACATTGAAACAACTTAAATATAGAATTTAAGAATTTATTTTAGTGACTTAAAAATAGATTGCAAATCTATGGGGCGCCTGGGTGGCTCAGTCAGTTAAGTGTCCGACTTCAGCTCTGGTCATGATCTCGTAGTTCGTGAGTTTGAGCCCCACATCAGGCTCTGTGCTGACAGCTCAGAGCCTGGAGCCTGCTTCGGATTCTGTCTCCGTCCCTCTCTGCCCCTCCCCCATATTGATGTTCTGTCTCCCTCTCTCTCAAATATAAATAAACGTTAAAAATTTTTTAAAAATAGATGGCAAATCTCAAAAAAAATTTAAAGAAGATATATGATGAAAAATAAAAATGTAAAATGATCAGAATTTCAATCCTATATTCTATCAGAAGAAAGAAAGGACGAAGAGGAAGGAAAACTTCACGTTTTCTCATCCTAGAAGGAAAATTGGAGATCTGGGAGATATGGTTTGAATTTTTTCAACTTTTTAAAATTTGAAGGTAGGTGAGGCATTCAGCAGACATCATAGGATGAAAAGTCTTGCTCTCACCTCTGTTCCTGCCCCCTTTGCACCTGTGCCAGGGTATCAACTTTGTTAGATTCTTCTGTCTCTTTGCAAAGATTCTCTATGCAAGCACGAAGACTTATTTTTTCCTCTTTTTTATGTAAAAGCCTATTCAACACAGCATTCTACACCTTGCAGTTTTCAGTTGAGAACATTTCTTTTTTTAAAAAGTGTTATTGAAATATGATTGAGATACAAAAAATTGTGTATGCCTAATATACACAATTTGATGAGGTTGGATACATGCATATACCCATTAACCATCATCCCAGTCAAGGTAATCCACATATCCGTCACCTCCAAAACTTAACTTGTATACTCCTTTTTTGTGATCAGTTGGCCATATTTGCATGGGTCTAATTCTGGGCTCTTTATTCTGTTACATTGGTCTATGTGCCTGTTAGTTTTTTAAAAAATTTTAATGTTTATTTATTTTTGAGAGAGAGAGAGGGTAAGTGAGGGAGGGACAGAAAAAGAGAGAGACAGAATCTGAAGCAGGCTCTTTGCTGCCATGCAAAGCCCAATGTGGGGCTCAAATCCACGTACTGTGAGATCATGACCTGAGCCAAAGTCAGATGCTCAACTGTCTGAGCCACCTCAGGCACCCCATGTCCCTGTTTTTTTTTTAATTTTTTTTAACGTTTATTTTTGAGACAGAGAGAGACAGAGCATGAATGGGGGAGGGGCAGAGAGAGAGGGAGACACAGAATCAGAAGCATGCTCCAGGCTCTGAGCCATCAGCCCAGAGCCCGACGCGGGGCTCGAACTCACGGACCGTGAGATCGTGACCTGAGCTGAAGTCGGATGCTTAACCGACTGAGCCACCCAGGCACCCTGCTATGTCCCTGTTTTTAATGCCAGTACCGTTCTGTTTTGATTGCTATAGCTTTGTAATATATTTTGAAATCAGGAAGTGTGATACCTTTAGCTTTGTTCTTTTTCTCTTAATATTGCTTTGGCTCTTTGGTGCCTTCATTGGTTCCATATGAATTTTAGGATTGTTTTCTCTATTTCTGTAAAAAAAATGCCATTGGAATTTTGATGGGTATAGCATCGAACCTGTAGATTGCTTTGTGTAGTATGGAAGTTTTAAATATTAGGTCTTCCTGTCCATGAAAATGGGATGCCTTTCCATTTATTTGTATCTTCTTTACTTATTTGCATGGATGCTTTGTACTTATCTCTGTGTACATCTTCTGCCTTCTATGTTAAGTTTATTTCTAAGTTTGTATTCTTTCTGATGCTATTATAAATGAGATTATTTTCTTCATTTCCTTTTTAGATATTTCATTGTTAGTGTACAGAAATGCAACTAATTTTTGTATGTTAATTTTGTACCCTTCAACCTTACTGATTTTGTTTATTTGGGGGGTGTGTGTGTGTGTGTGTGTGTGTGTGTAGTCTTTAGGGTTTTTTACATAAAAGGTTATGTCATCTGAAAGCAGAAATAATTTTACTTTCTTCCGACCCAATGCCTTTAATTTCTTCTTCTTGCCTAAGTACTCTGAGTAGGACTCCCAGAACCATTTTGAATATAGGTTTCAAGAGTGGGCATATTTGTTTTTCTTTCTGATCTTAGAGGAAAAGCTTTCACTTTTTCATCACTGAATATGATAAGGGGATAAGCTATGACCTTATCATATATGGATTTTATTATGTTGAAGTAAGTTCCTGCAATATCTAATTTGTTGAGGTTTTTTACCATGAAAAGAGTGTTAGATTTTGCTGAATACTTTTTCTGCACTTACTGAGATGATTATGCGTTTTTTATCCTTCATTCTGTTCATACGATCTGTATCACATTAATTAAGTTGCATGTATCCCAGGGATAAATCCCGCTTGGTGATGTTATAAGATCCTTTTAATGTGTTATTGAATTCAGTTTGCTGGTATTTTTTTGAAGATTTTTACATCTGTGTTCATCAGGAATGTTGGCCTGTAGTTTTCTTTTCTTGTAGTGTTTTTGTCTGCCTTTGGTATCAGGGCAATGTTGGCCTCATAAAATGAGTTTAGAAGTGTTTCTTCCTAGGGGCACCTGGGTGACTCAATTGGTTGAGTGTCCACCTTCGGCTCAGGTCGTGATCTCACAGTTTGTGAGTTTGAGCCCTGCATTGGGTTCTCTGCTGTCAGCGCAGAGCCTACTTCAGATCCTTTGTCCCCCTCTCTTTCTACCCCACTAAAAAATAAAAAATAAACATTAAAAAAGAAGTGTTTCTTCCTCTTAAAAGTTTCAGAAGAATTTGGAAGGATTGTATTAAATCTTCTTTAACGGTTTGGTATAATTCATCAGTGAAGCCATCTGGTCTTGGACTTTTGTTTGTTGGGAGGCCTCAGATTACTGATTCAGTTTCCTTATACATTATTCACACCTGTTGAAGTTGTCTGTTTCTTCATGATTCAGTCTTGGTAGTTTGTATGTTTCTATGAATGTATCATTTCCTCTAGGTTTGGTGTATAATTATTCAAATTATGAATAATCTGTGATCCTTTTGGTTTCTATGTCATCAGTTTCCATGTCTCCTTTTTCATTTTTTATCTTACTTATTTGAACCCTTTTATTATTTTTAGTAGGGATGGATAAGGGTTTGTCAGCTTTCTTTTTTCAAAAACAACTCTTATTTTTGTTAATATTTTCTATTGGTTTTCTATTCCTTATTTTGCCTACTTGTGCTCCAATGCCTGTGTTTTTTATCTTCCTTCTGCTAATGTTGGGCTTAGTTTGTTGTTCTTTTTCTAGGTCCTTGAAGGATAAAATTAGGTTGTTTGAGATATTTCTTCTTTTTAAAAATTTTTTAATGTTTATTTATTATTGAGAGAGAGCACGTGCAAAGAGGGGAGGGGTAGAAAGAGAGGGAGACAGAATCCAAAGCAGGCTCCAGGCTCTGAGCTGTCAGCATAGAGTCCAACATGGGGCTTGGACTCAAAAACAGCGAGATCACGACCTGAGCTTAAGTCGGATGCTTAACGGACTGAGCCACCCAGGTGCCCCAGATCTTTCTTCTTTTGTAATGCAGGCATTTATTGCTATAAACTTCCTTCCTACTACTGCTTTTCTTGCATCCCACAGATTTTGTTAGTCCTATGTTTATTTTCTTTCATATTAGGTATTTTCTAATTTCCCTTTTGATTTCTTCTTTGACAATGGTTGCTCAAGAGCATCTGGGTTAATTTCCACATGTTTGAATTTTCCAATTCTCCTTCTGGTACCAATTCCCAGTTTTTTTCCAGCGTGGTTAGAAAAGATACTTGGTGTGGTTTCAATCTTCTTAAATTTGTTAAGACTTGTATTCTGGCCTAACATGTGATCTGTCTTGAAGAATGTTTCATGTACACTTGAGAAGAATGTATATTCTGCTATTGTTGGGTAGAATACTCTGTGTCTTTCTGACAGGTCCATTTGCTTAATAGTGTAGTTCAAGTCTACTGTTTCCTTGTGAATTTTCTGTCTGGAAATCCTATCCATTGTTGAAAGTGGGATATTGAAGTCCTCTACTATTACTGTACTGCTATCTATTTCTCTTTACAGATCTGTCACTGTTTGCCTTGTATATTTAGGTGCTCTGATATTGGATGCATAAATATTTATAGTTATTATAGCTTCCTGATGAATTGACCCTGTTATCACTATATACTGACCTTTGTATCTTATAGCAGTTTTTGACTTAATGTTGTCTAATATAAGTACAGACACCCTGCTCTCATTTGGTTACCATTTACATGGAATATCTTTTTCCATTCCTTCACTTTCAGTCAATGTGTATCTGTAATTCTAAAGAGAGTCTCTTTCAGGCAGCATATGGTTAGAGCTTCTCTTTAAATCAATTCAGCCACTGTGCCTTTTGGTTGAAGAGTTTAATCCATTTACATTTAAAGTAATTATTGATAGGTAAGGACTTAGAATTGCCATTTTGTTAATTGCTTTTCTGTCTTATTTGTGGTTCTTTTGTCTCTCTTTTCCTCTATGTCCAACTTCCTTTATGATTTGCTGATTTATTAATACTGGCATGCTTTGCTTTTCATTTTTCTTTTCTTTTTCTTTTGTGTATCTACTAAAGGTGTATTTGGTGTGTGATTCCTGTGAGGGGTTACATAAAACATCTAATAGTTATAATTGATTATTTTAAGGTGACAACAATATAACTTCAATCTAATATAAAAACTCTACACTTTTACCTCTCTGTCTTCCTACTTTATGTTACTGATGTCACACTTTACATGTTTTTACATTGAGTATTCTTTTTAAAAAAAAATTTTTTTAACGTTTATTTATTTTTGAGACAGAGAGAGACAGAGCATGAACGGGGGAGGGTCAGAGAGAGGGGGACAAAGAATCTGAAACAGGCTCCAGGCTCCGAGCTGTCAGCACAGAGCCCGACGCGGGGCTTGAACCCATGGACCGCGAGATCATGACCTGAGCCGAAGTTGGCTGCTTAACCGACTGAGCCACCCAGGCGCCCCTACATTGAATATTCTTAACAAATTTTCATGTTCGGAGTCTTACTTCTTTTTGTCTTTTATTTCTTTTGCTTTTAATAATCCATTTATTTAAAATATCCCAGAGTATCACAAAATAAGTACATCTTTATTCTTATGTTCACCTAATGCATTCAACAGCATATAAAAATACTTATTCACCATGATCAAGTGGGATTCATTCCTGGGCTGCAGGGCTGGTTCAATATTCACAAATCAATCAGTGTGAGACATCACATTAATAAAAGAAAAGATAAGAACCATATGATCCTGTCTATTAATACAGAAAAAGCATTTGACAAAATTCAGCATCCTTTCTTAATAAAAACCCTCGAGAAAGTCGGGATAGAAGGAACATACTTAAACATCATAAAAGCCATTTATTAAAAGCCCACAGCTAATATCATCCTCAATGGGGAAAAACTGAGAGCTTTCCCCCTGAGATCAGGAACACGACAGGCATGTCCACTCTCACCGCTGTTGTTTAACATAGTGTTGGAAGTGCTAGCATCAGCAATCAGACAACAAAAGGAAATCAAAGGCATCAAAATTGGCAAAGATGAAGTCAAGCTTTCACTTTTTGCAGATGACATGATATTATACATGGAAAACCCGATAGACTCCACCAAACGTCTGCTAGAACTGGTACATGAATTCAGCAAAGTCGCAGGATACAAAATCAATGTACAGAAATCAGTTGTATTCTTATACACTAATAATGAAGCAACAGAAAGACAAATAAAGAAACTGATCCCATTCACAATTGCACCAAGAAGCATAAAATACCTAGGAATAAACCCAAAGATGTAAAAGATCTGTATGCTGAAAACTATAGAAAGCTTATGAAGGAAATTGAAGAAGATACAAAGAAATGGAAAAACATTCTATGCTCATGGGTTGGAAGAATAATTGTCAAAATGTCAATACTACCCAAAGCTATCTACACATTCAATGCAATCCCAATCAAAATTGCACCAGCATTCTTCTCAAAGCTAGAACAAGCAATCCTAAAATTCATATGGAACCACAAAAGGCCCCGAATAGCCAAAGTAATATTGAAGAAGACCAAAGCGGGAGGCATCACAATCCCAGACTTTAGCCTCTACTACAAAGCTGTCATCATCAAGACAGCATGGTATTGGCACAAAAACAGACACAGAGGCCAATGGAATAGAACAGAGACTCCAGAATTGGACCCACAAAAGTATGGCCAGCTAATCTTTGACAAAGCAGGAAAGAATGTCCAATGGAAAAAAGACATCTCTTTAACAAATGGTGCTGGGAGAACTGGACAGCAACATGCAGAAGAATGAAACTAGACCACTTTCTTACACCATTCTTTTTGTCTTTTAACTTTTATATTGGAGTTAAGAGTGATTTATACAGACCCATGACAGTATTAGAGTGTTCTATATTTGTGTATATATTTAGCTTTTCTGGTGAGTTTATACTTTCATATGCTTTTGTGTTTTTGTTTTGTGTCATTTCATTTCAACTTGCAGAACTCTCCAGCATTTTTTATGAGGCAGGTCTGACGATGATGAACTCACTCGACTTTCATTTGTCTGGAAAAGTCTTTATTTTTCTTTCATTTCCAAAGGACGTTTTTTGCTGGGTATATTATTGGTTGACTGTTTTTTGTTCTTTCGGTAATTTTGCGTATGTCAATATTTCATTACACTGATGTACTACAAGTTAGTTAATGGGTCCCTGTTGGGTATGTGACTTGTTTCCAATCTTTTGCTTTTATATAACTGCATAAATACAGCATTTTTTATGCAGGTATGTTGATAACGTTAATTCCCAGAAAGGACCATTATGAGATTCAAGATCAATGTGATTGTAATGTTGAAAGATCTGGTCAAATTAATGCCAACTAGTTTTTTTTTTTTTTAAGTAAATTGTAACATTATTGGAACTTTAAACACAGCGTTTAGTTTCCACTTTACAAGACAAAAGGGAACAAAGAAAGGATAAGCAAAAGTCAAAGGCCCATAAAGTCAGAAGGTCTAGAACAATGACAATGTAAACCTAAACATATGTGTAATCACAATAAATTGCTAATGGGGTTAATGCTGCAAAGGCTCTTAGATTGGGTTTCCAAATAAAACCTAATGATATACATTTACACGAGACATTGCTGGAATAGAATCATACAGAAAGTTGTAAAAATTGGACAAAAGTATATTAGGTAGAAGAAAACAAAATAACCAAGAGTCATAATAGTAAAATCACACAAGATAGGATTTAAGACCCTAAAAAGGGATAAAAAGACATCCATTTAAAAAAAAAAAGTAAAATCCACAGTAACATGAACTGTCATGTGCTGGATAAGATATAATACATAACAACAAAAATGGGGAAAACATAAAAAATGTGGTAAATATAGTAGACGGGAGCGCTTTTTCTGGACGTGAGCTCTCAAGGAGAAGCAGGCTAATAAGGACACATACTAAAAGAAGATGATATAATTTCATTATTGTAAATATTTGAACTTTACACCCTAAAAAGAAATAGCATACTTTCTTTTCAAGTATGCATAGAACATTTGCCAAAAACAAAAAACAAAAAAAAACCAACAATGAAATGATTGTATGTTAGGCCATAAATGTGCCTTAGAGATTTCAAGAAACAGTTGTACAGATTACCTTTTCTTTTTTTTTTAATTTTTTTAAATGTTTATTTATTTTTGACAGAGAGAGAGAGAGAGAGAGCGCACGCGCGCGCGCGCACACACACACACACACACACACACACACACACATATATGAGCAGGGGAGGGGCAGAGAGAGAGGGAGACACAGAATCCGAAGCAGGCTCTAGGCTCCAAGCCGTCAGCACAGAGCCTGACGCGGGGCTCGATCCCACGAACCGTGAGATCATGAGCTGAAGTTGGGCGCTTAACCGACTGAGCCGCCCAGGCGCCCCTCCCTAAAGATTTCATATTTTTTTTCTAAAGGAGGAGCATTTTGTTGGCTGCGTGCAGCAAACGACTTAAAGATTCACATTAGTATTTTTGTTTTCCGGAGACTCCTCTGTGTTAACCCACCCCTGGGAATGTCTCTCTCTGTCTCTACCTCCAGCTCCACCAACCCCTCTTCTCCCACCACCCCACTCACCGTCACATTTCTTTCCTTTCCTGATACAGAGCAATCCCGCCCTCTTCGGCTCCCATTGAGTCGCATCCATCAACCAGTCAGGTACACAGTAGCCCAAAGCCCTTTGCTTTAACAGGACCCCCCTCCCTGCCATGGAGGAGCTCCAGACCTAGAAATAAATAGCCATCTCTCCAGACCTAGAAATAAATAGCCATCTCTCGTACTTTATGTAATTCAGCCCGTTCGCTGCTGTGCGGTCAGAATGCTAAACAGTATCTGTCCTGTGGTTCTGTGGCCCTGTTCTTAAAGGAATTTGCTTTTTGTCATATTTGTTTTTATTCCAAAGGTGTCCCTCAGCCTAATATAACTTGGTTGAAGAGAGGAGGACCTCTGAGTGACAATATTTCCTTGCTTTTCAATGGATCCCTGTTGTTGCAGAACGTTTCCCTTGAAAATGAAGGAACCTATGTCTGCACAGCCACCAATGCTCTAGGAAAAGCTACGGCAGCATCTACACTCCACCTGCTGGGTAAGTGTCGGGTGCTTCTGGTTCAAGTGCTTCCTGTCATACGTACAGAGCAGGGCCCGGTTTCTTCTGTCCTGGAGTCGCGGAGTAAACGGGATGGACGTTAAGTGGTTGTAACCCTGGCTTGCCTCTGCCCGCTCACACGCTGCTCACTGCATCTGGCACTTTGTCTTACAGTTCTTCTCTTAGAAGGCTGTCACTTTCCTGCTGCTACGTCTCTGCCCAAGAGCCTACCGTGGCACACAGTTTTCTGCCCAGAATCCAGACCCTTCGCGTTCTGCCTGTGTATTTGCTCATCTGCTGACCCGACCCCCCTTCCAGGCCAGCAGCGAGCTCTGTTCTAGTCGGTGTGGTTTCCTGCGCCATGATCCGATGGAACCCCCCACCCACACGTGGTTTCCCTGGAAGTATGGCTTCCGGGAGCACTGCTCTCCCAGGAAGAGGTGTCCGTCACTGCCTTTCTCACTGGATAGATGCAGGGCCAACTTCTGTCACTTACACAGGGATTCCTGTCTCCTGTGTGACTCTGATTTCATTTGACCTCTTTTGCCTGGTCTTACCGTTTGGTATCTGATTAAGTCCTAACACACGTTGCTCTCCAACTGTTTCCTCTTTCATTTACGTTTCCTCAATTAAATTGCAGGTCCTTTCATGATAGAGACCATGTCTGATATCTTATCTTTGCAGCCCTGAGGATATAATATAGTCTGGGGGCGCACAGTAGGTTCTCAGTAAATCCGGATCACTTGAGTCTTAAGACACCTTACCATGGGGTGCATGTTGTAATTTGGAGATGCTCATCACAACGCGCCCCTCGACACAGGATGACAATTGGGGATGATATCTGGAGTTCATTCCCTTCCCCCGCGTTCATCTCTTTTGTTTCTCAAATTCCACATGGGAGTTGAATCGTGGTATTTGTCTTTCTCTGACCGACTTATTTCGCTCAGCATAATACACGTTGTTGCAAATGGCATGATTTCATTCTTTTTGATCCCCGAGTAACGGAAGGAAAAATAAGATACAGACAGAGGGGGAGGCAAACCATAAGAGACCTTTAAATTTTTTTTTTAACGTTTATTTATTTTTGAGACAGAGACAGAGCATGAACGGGGGAGGGTCAGAGAGAGAGGGAGACACAGAATCCGTAGCAGGCTCCAGGCTCCGAGCTGTCAGCACAGAGCCCGACGCGGGGCTTGAACTCACAGACCGTGAGATCATGACCTGACCTGAAGTCAGCCGCTCAACCGACTGAGCCACCCAGGCGCCCCCATAACAGACCTTTAAACACAGAGAACAAACGGAGGGCTGCTGGAGAGGAGGTGGGTGGGGGATGGGCTAGAAGGGGGATGGGCATTGAGGAGGGCACTTGTTGGGAGGAGCACTGGGTGTTGGATGGAAGTGAGGAGCCACTGGGTTCTTCTCCCGAAACAAATACTACACTGTATGTCATCTACTTTGAGTTTAAATAAATAAATTAAAAATATATATTTGGAGTTCAACGAATTCTTGTCACCAAAATGGGCTTTAAATTGTTGAGATCCGGGGCGCCTGGGTAGCTCCATTGGTTTAGCACTGACTCGAGCTCAGGTCATGATCTCGCGGTTCGTGAGTCCGAGCCCCGCGTCGGGCTCTGTGCCGACAGCTCAGAGCCTGGAGCCTGCTTCAGATTCTGCGTCTCCCTCTCTCTCTCTTCCCCTCCCCTGCTCACACTCTGTCCCTCAAAAATAAATAAACATTTAGGGGAGCCTGGGTGGCTCAGTCGGTGAAGCGTCCGACTTCGGCTCAGGTCACGATCTCGCGGTCCGTGAGTCCGAGCCCCGC
>NW_026057583.1:3641383-3781552 GCF_023721935.1 Panthera uncia
ATAAATAAATAAATAAATAAATAAATAAATAAAATAAAATAAAAAATAAAATAAATTAAAATTAAAAAATTTAAACTGTTGAGGTTTTAGGACTCAATGAATAATACTCCTCTCTCCTGCCAGGGTTTGGAACCAAGTGAGAGTTGCTCACAGAAGTCAGATGGACTTTAGGGATCATTCGATAATCCTGTCTGTAGCTCCAGCACCTACCACAGGTGTCGTAAGTGCTAAACACGCGTTGCACAAATGAATGGAATTGAGTCATTGGCGGATGTGGTATGAGATCACAACAGGTTCCACTGCTGAACCAAGAGGATGATGGGAAAGAACCTCCCGCATGGTGTTTCTCGTTGGCAGTTCGAGGAGTCCAGGGTCATAATAGGTGGGAGGT
This sequence comes from Panthera uncia, assembly GCF_023721935.1. NCBI lineage: Eukaryota > Metazoa > Chordata > Mammalia > Carnivora > Felidae > Panthera > Panthera uncia. The sequence continues at coordinate 3,641,775 of NW_026057583.1, forward strand.
GCCCATGTGGGGATTGGAACCACTGTCGGGCACGAAGCACTTGGATGTTCAGTCACTCCTATGACACAGTAGCACAGGGTTGGGGCAGTCATTTTTTTTTTCTTTCTTTTTTTGGGGGGGGCGGCGGTCATTTTTAATCCTGGTACATACATGAGGAGACCCAAGAAACTCACAGAAAGTTTTCCTAAAGCCCAAATATATATCCTTCTCTTTTATTTTATTTTATTTTTTTAGATTTCCTAACATTTATTTATTTTTGGGAGGCATAGAATTCAAGCAGGGGAGGGGCAGATGGAGACAGAGAACCTGCTTCCATGTTCTGAACTGTCATCACAGAGCCCGACGTGGGTCTCAGACTCATGGACCGTGAGATCGTGGCCTTAGCTGAAGTCGGACGCTTAACTGACTGAGCTACCCAGGCGCCCCCATAGCCTTCTCTTTGAGCATTCTTCATACTACCCCTCTTGGACTGGCCGTGCTGATCAGGAAGGCACTGGTGTACCTCCCTGTGGCCCTTCCCAAAGACCTCTGTGGTCTTCTAGGATCTTGGAATGGAAGATTCTCAACCAATGGGCTTGACCAAGCCTGTCTGATTGCTGAATGCGTTCCCCATGCTCTGAGAAGCGCCAGCCTTATCCCTCACTTCTGCTCCTCTTCACTCCTGAACCTGCATGGCTGCCTCAGCTCCGCCCTGCACACCTCTTCCCTTAGGGGTTCCTCCTGCCAAGCAGCTCATGACTTAGCTGAGGAATCAAGAACATCTTACATTGCCAATACATGGCGTCCCTCTGCCACCCTGCCCTCATGCTCGAGTTTCACTGCCTTTCAGAAAGGCCGTCTCCCCCATGTGAAGTCCCCTATAAAACGTCACCCATTCTCCTGCTGCTGAGGTGTCCCTTAAGAGGAGGGGTTTTGCTGTTCTTAGATGCTTCTTCCAGCCCCTTTCGGCATTAGGGGGACTCCATTTTTTCCATCGTCTTAGGCTATAAACCCTGAAAACATGCAGACACCACGTTTTAGCACAGCTGTTCTAACTGAACACCGATAGCACCCCACACACCCCCACAGAACCCCCAGATTTGTGTGGGCCTGAGCATCCGGGACAGAACATTTCATCGGCAGGAGCTGACTTCCTAGCGGCTGTCTTCTTTAAGAACACCCGAGCTGGAGTAAGAGGCAGATAATGTTTAACTGGTAAACAAGTGCTCCTTCTTTCTCTCTTTCAGAACAAAGACGGTTGGACAGTAAAAGTGGATTTCCCAAGGACCAGAAAAAGCATAGGCTCCAGGCATCTGACACAGAAACCAGCAGCAGTGACCCAACAGGAGAAGCCCTACCTTCAGGTCGGAGATTTTGACTTCTTGAGGATTTGCCATCCGAGAGGCATGTGCGAGGAAAAGGATTTAGCTACAGGAGGCTCCGTATCTTGCCCTTCTCGATAAGTAAAATTATTCCTAGGCACTTGGCCGGCTTTTCCCTTGCCCTCAGGCTTCTGTAGCTCAACTCGTTCCTTCCATATCGAAACAGTTTTGAAAAAGAAATCGCTCCCGAGGAAGCCCGCGGGGCTCATGTCCCAAATGTGCATCGTTATTTGTGATAAAACAGGTGTTGGTTTTCCAGTTTCTAAACGGTGGCCAACTTGGTAAAATATTCACAGAGGGGAGATTTGCTAGGAATTCTGGAAATGATTCCTTCGTTCTTCTCTTTTTATAAATTCTTCCCTAGACTTACTAACTTTGTTAGGCATCGGTGTTCGGTCAGGAGAACCTGATCTCAGTATTCCAAGCTTGCAAAACTCTTCAGGAGGCCAAGAGAGAGAGGAAGGTTAAGAAAGTCAGAAATTCCGAAAGCACAGAAGACCAGTACTGATGATCTCAGAGTCTTGTAGCTCAAAAATGGGTAAATCACAGAAGGACACAGAGAAGCTCCTGTTATACTTCATGCTTTAGTTTCTACAGGAACAGTACTGGCTGCGTCATTTCACCCTTTTAAATCTTGAACGAGTGCCTCTCCTTTGCAGAAAGTATCCCAAAGAATAACTGTGTACATAGGGATTCTAAGAATGTAGTTCCCAGGCTCCCACCTTCTCGGATGCAGGAAGGGCCTGGAAGAAGAGAATAGTGCTGGGCCACCCATCAAACAGGCCAGCTCACGTTATTCATGTTATTTATGACATCATTCTCCAGGAGTATTTATATATTCTTCTCGTCTTTCAGGAATACTACTACCATTAGGAAATGCACTATTATCCATTTATGCAACATTTGTCTTAGTCTGTTTGAGCTGCTATAACAAAAACCACAGACCGGGTGGCTCATAAGCAACAGACATCTATTTCTTACAGTTCTGGAGGCTGGGCAGTCCAAGATCAAGGCACCCGCAGATCTGATGTCTGGTGAGGACTTCCTGGTTCACAGCCATCTTTTCACTGTGTCTTCCCATGGCAGGAGGAGTGAAGAAGCTCCCTGGGGTCTTTTTTATAAGGACTCTAGTCCCAATCATGGGGGCTCCTCCCTCATGACCCCATCCCCTCCTGTAGGCCCCCCCTCCTATGACCATCACATTGGATGTTAGGGTTTGTCATCTGAGTTTGGGGGAGACACACACATTCAGTCTACAGAAACATTCTGCAAGTGTCTGCCCAGTGCTGGGGGAAAGAGGACTCTTCCCCTGGGAAAGCTCTTGCCAGGCTGGGGGAAAGAAAGGACCTAGCCCCTGGGAAGCTCACAGTTTGAAGAGGGAGGCAGTCATGTGAACAGGTGTTCTGAAGCGGTGTGACAAGTACTCTAATAGAAGGATGGCCAGGTCCACTGGCAGCACTGAGGAAGGGGCCCTGACTCTCTCTGGAGGAGACAACCAAGTCCTCACACAGGCCTTAGGGCTTGTTCTGGGAAGAGGAAGGACAGCATTCCAGGCAGAGGCACGGGAGGTGCAAAGGCAGATGGGGTTCCATGCAGAAGGGCACATGAGCCTAAGGAACTCCCTCGAATCAATTACTTTAAAAATTGGATATCATGATTCTGAAACCACTGGGACAGTTGAAGCCTTTGGAATATTTCAACATTGGCCTAACCAATGGCGCCTATCTCATTTGACCACCTGCTACACACACATACCTACACACACATACACAAATACACATCCACGTATTCACCAACTGGAATATGCCAGCCCTTCGGTGGATCCCTACTTCAGCGCTTCAAAGAGACTCATTTATTAATTTAACGAAGACTGGTTGAGCACCTAATACATAACGTGCCCTGTCCTGGTGGTGAACAGGACAGAAGAGCTCCCCGTGGAGTTGGTGCTCTAGTCAGGGAGGCAGACGACGAACAAGGAAACACACACATAAGATATTTCTCTGTGGTGAGTGCTATGAAGGAAACAAAATAGGATGATAGCACAGCAATTGCACATGGCCATTTTGGTGAAGAAAGTCAGGACCAGCCTCCCAAGGAGGTGATAGTTGAGCCCAGGTCTAGATGATGACATAGAGCCATTCATGCATAGGGATGAAGGAAGAGCCTCTCCCGCAAAGGGAAGTGAGCGCAAAGACCATTAACTGGGAACAAGCTTAATGTGGTCAGGAAACACAAAGAGGGATGCCTGGGCAGCTCAGTCAGTTAAGTGTCGAACTTCGGCTCAGGTCATGATCTCGCTGTTCGTGAGTTCGAGCCCCTTGTCGGGCTCAGTGCTGACAGCTCAGAGCCTGGAGCCTGCTTTGGATTCTGTGTCTCCCTCTCTCTCTGCCCTTCCCTCACTCGTGCTCTTTTCTCTCTCAAAAAATAAACATTAAAAAAAAACTTTAAAAAGAAAAGAAACACAAAGAAAACTCACATGATGCGGACACAGGTTGGGGGCAGAGGAAAAGGTGGATGAAACGAAGTTGGAGGGTTGCTGAGGACCAAATCATTCAGGGCTTTTAAGGTCAAGGTAAAGACTAGAATTTATTCCTGTTTTCCCAGCACCATTTGTTGAAGAGACTATCTTTTCCTCATTGTATATTCTGTCCTCCTTTGATCCTGATGTCTGTTTATGTGCCAGTACCTTACACACAAAGGATGAAACCGGACTATATATACATATACATATACATATACATATACATATACATATACATATACATGCTGTATATGTAAACAGCATATACAAAAATAAACTCAAAATGGATTAAAGATCTAAATGTGAGACCTGAAATGATAAAAATCCTAGAAGAGAGCACAGGTAGTAATATCTCTGACATTGGTCATAAAAACATTTTCCTAGATGTGTATTCTCAGAAAAGGGAAACCAAAGCAAAAATAAACAAATTGAACTACATCAAGAGAAAAAGCTTCTGCACAGGGAAGGAAACAATCACCAAAACAAAAGACAGCCTACTGAACAGGAGACATACCTGATAAGGGGTAATATGCAAAATACATGAAGAACGTAGGCAGCTCAACATCAAAATAACCTATAGTCTGCCTAAAATGGGAAGAGGACCTGAACAGACATTTTTCCAAGGAAGACATACAAATGGCCAACAGACATATGAGAAGATGTTCAACATCACTCACTATTAGGGAAATGCAAATCAAAACCATGATGAGATATCACCTCATACCTGTCAGAACAGCTAGGATCAAAAAGACAAGAAAACAGCAAGTGTTGGCGAGGATGTGCAGAAAATGGAACCCTTGGGCACCATTGGTGCGAACATTGGTAAATTGGTGCAGCTGCTGTGGAAAACACTATGGAGGTTTCTCAAAAGCTTAAAAATAGAACTACCAGATGGCCTAGTAATTCCACTATTGGGTATTTAGCCAAAGAAAATGAAAACACTAATTTGAAAAGGTATACGCACCCCTGTGTTTATAGCAGCGTTATTTAACAATAGCCAAGATAGGGAAGCAATCCAAGTGTCCATCGGTAGGTGAATGGATAAAGAAGATTTGGTGTATATATACACAATGGAGTATTAGCCATAAAAAAACACAAAATCTCGCCACTTGCAACAACATGGATGGATCTAGAGGGTATAACGCAAAGGGAAATAAGTCAGAGAAAGACAAAACCATATGATCTCACTCACCTCCCCTCTGGCCACCATCAGTTAGTTTTCTGTATTTAAGAGTGTTTTTTTAATCTCTTTTTTCCTTTGTTTATGTTTCTTAAATTCTATACGTGAGTGAGGGGATGGGTGAAATAGGTGATGAAGATTGAGTACATTTATCTTGATGAGCACTGAATAGTGTACAGAACTGTTGAATCACTAGATTGTACACCTGAAACTATTGTAACACTGTGTTAATTATACTTCAATTTAAAAAAATTCTAGAGCTTATTCCTAAAACACATGAAGCTATTGAGAAGTCTTACATGAGAGTGAATGTGATCTTTTCAAATGCTCTTGTATCCGAAATCATTAACCGTAAACCAAAATACAATGATCAATTGGAACCTCATCAAGATTATTAAAATCTGGTCATCAAGGACACCATTAAGAATACGGATAAGTCATAGATTGGGAAGAAAGATTGGCAGAACATATGTCTGATGAGGAATTCCTATCTAGAATATATAAAGAACTCCTACAAGATAATCATGAACCCTCCCATCCCCCAAAAGAGACAATGGGCAAAACACTTGCACAGACGGTTCACAAAAGAAGATATACAGTGGCATGGAAACACAGGGAAATGACAATTAAAACCACTATTGGAAGAGTGAAAACAAAAACACCGACAGTGCCAGATTTTGGCAAGGATGTGAAGCTGCCGAAACTCTTATACATTGGTGGTTAGTACGTAATCTGGTACAACCCCTCTGCAAAACCGTGTTGGTGCTTCCTGATAAAGCTAACCACACACCTACCTTGGACCCAGCAATTCCGCTCGCAGATATTTATGCAAGAAACGTGAAGACATGGTCACAAAAAAATGTGCCCAAGAATGCTCATAGCAGCCTTCCCTTCATAATGACCATCACAAGGAGAATGGATAAACAAAGCATGGTATATTCAGACACTGGAATATTATTTAGCAATAAAAGAGAAGAGACTACTGATATGCACATCAATACGAGTGAATCTCAGAAATGTTATGCTCAGCAAAAGAAGCCAAATGCAAAAGACTGCATGCATGAAGTCCCAGAACAGGGACACTAGTAGTGCATACTGATGGAGATGAATTAGTAATTGCCTGGTGGGGGAGGGGAGTTGATGAAAATAAATTCAGATTAAAATAATTGATTAAAATAACCTAATTAATCATTAACACTGATTAAATCAAGAGGAAACTTTTTGGGTGATGAAGTGTGTTATGCCTTGTTTTGGATCACAGTTACAAATGTACATACAATTGGGAAAACTCATAAAACAGCACACCTGATTTCTGAGCATTCTATTGTATGCGAATTACACCTCAATGCAAAAAAAAAAAAAAAAAAAAAAAAAACCCACAAAGGCAAAAACCCACGTTTTTAAAGAAATGCACGTGTCCTGCCTTGAAGTGCCAAGGTGTGTTTGTCAAGTATGACATAGTAGAAAGAGTTAGATGTGGGGTCAGACACATGTGGAGGTCCTTCCTTCTGGTTGTTCCTTCTGGAGGAAGGACCTTGTGCAAAGTCACTTGGCTTTTTTTCCCCACTTTGGCAAATAAAACCGATCTAATTCACAAGATGGCCACAAGGATAAGTGAAAAACTGATGGCCAAGTAGCTAATTCCATACTCGTCACCTGGGAGGTTCTCCATAAACCCAGCTATTTTTAAAAAACCGTTTTGAATAACCGTCATCCTGGAGGCCCAACTAAAAATATGTCCTGTTCTGTTTTGCCAATGATGCCATATGCAACTTAAGACAAAAATTCAAAAATCAGCAGGAAAATCTGGAAAACAATAAGTTACAGAAATCGCTCTGCTCTGTGAGGGAGCCTGTGGACACAGCTGGTAGCCATCAATTACTTGTGATTGTGACGGGAAAATCTGGCACCTTCTGTGGTCGCACACACATCTTTCCTCGTCGTATTGTACCTCATCTTTTTACCGAGTGTCCAAAGGGAAGGGAAAGGCCGTTTGGAACGAGGACTGAAATTAATAAGCCACAATTCCTGGAGGTGGTCAGCCTCAACTTTGCTAAAGGGAACTCCCATTTTTACCTTTTCAGATGGTCTCCGTGACAAATTATTTATGCAGTTCCAGGAGTAAGCTGAGGTTTAGATTAAGAATTAATGGAAAAGTAAGAATGAAACGAAGTGCATTTTTAACCTTACTGCTTAATCCAAGGTCCCGCTAAACGGCCTTTCGTTTCTCTGCCTGATCCACTTTTGAGACACAGAACTGGTGACAGCGACCCCTGGAGACCTCCTCCCTCCTGTCCTCTTGGCTCTGCTTGGAGAATGCCGAAGAGGCAGCCCGCTGCCCAGAACACCTCCTCCCTCTCTCTGGGATGCTTCTGGCAGGTCCAGCTGGTCTCCAATAGCCTCTCTTCCAGCCTGTGGCCCAAGGGGCCCTCGTCGGCCACCGCCCCCACCAGTTATTACAATAAGTCACTGGAGGGAAAATGAAATGCACTGTGTGATGGGTTTACTCTGTGCTCCTCAAAGAACCAGACCGGCAGCCCCTGGTGGTCTTCGGTCGTGTCCTCTCCAGCCTCATCATCATATCTCATTCGGGGCTGCCGTGACATGTCATTTCCTTTCTGCAGAGCCTTTTTGGGAGCTCGGTAACTGGACGCATTGTTCTGCCAGCTGCGGGCACTTGGGAGCCCGAGTTCGGAGACCCCGGTGTGTGACGGCCAACGGGCAGGAAGTGAGTGAGGCCCTTTGCCATCACCTCCAGAAGCCGCCGGCTGGGTTTCAGCCCTGTAACATCCGGGACTGCCCCTCGAGGTAGGTGTCATTGCTCTTACCAGTACCAGCTTTTTGCTTGTGTTCGAAGGCTCGCTAATTTGGATTTACCGCCGCGATCGCGGAGATACGTTTAGCTGGGACTCGGTACCAGGCATTCTGCTAAGGGCTTCATGTGGCTCATTTTGCAGGCACCTCATTAGTTTCCTGTTTTGTAGGTGGGAAGGTTGCCCCAAGGCCACACAGCTGCAAAGGCCAGAGTTCAAACGGAGAAGGCAATCTGTGTTCAGAGCCTTTGCCCTTGATCGCTCCTCAGGTCTGCTCCCTTGCACTCACAGTGCTACCTCATCCTTAGTGGAGCTGGTTCTGTGGGTCGAGCCTCGGAGATCTCGTGGAGGTCCTGTTCAGAGTGCCCATCCCTAGATTCCACCCTGGCGGTGAAGACCACTAATGACCTTTCTATGTAACGGATGACAGAAGTCAGTAATTTTTGAACGTCCAAAATCCAACTCCTGATCTCCACCAAGCCCGTTCCGCCCTAGGCTTCTGGATTCAGTGACTGTGTCCCAGGCCCCCCGCTTTTTCCCACCTGCATCTGTTCTTGTCCATTTCCACGGTTCGTGCGGGAGCTCACGCCATCAATGCCCCTCACGTGGACTGCTCCAGGAGCCTCCTGGTTCTTGCCCCCCCCCCCCAGAGGGCTCTTCCCACTGTAAGCAGAATCGTCTTTAAAACACATTCACCATGATGTTTCTTTGTTTAAAACCCTTCAAACACTCCTTGTCATTCTTAGGGCAAAAGCCAAATCCCTAGCACTGGGTTATGTATGTCTTACGCATTTTTTCACCTTGTGTCTAAAATAGTGCTTTACGTGGGGCACTTGGGGGCTCAGCCGGTTAAGCCTCTGACTTCAGCTCAGGTCACGATCTTGTGGTTCGTGGGTTTAAGCCCCAGGTCGGGCTCTGTGCTGACAGCTGGGAGCCTGGAGCCTGCTTCGGATCCTGTGTCTCCCTCCCTCTCTCTGCCCCGTCCCCGCTCGCGGTCTGTCTGCCTCTGTCTCTGTCTCTCTCTCAAAAGTAAACAGACATTAACAATCTTTTCAAATAGTGTCTAACACACACACTTGCTGCCTGACCGATGGCGTGCGGCCAAGAACAGAAGCCCCTCCGTGCTTGGGTCTCGGGCTGCCACTCTGTGTCACTGCTGGTCTCATCCGGCCTGGTTATCTGACCTCCACTCCACACCCTTTTCTTGGCTCTCAGATGCGCCATTCTCCTGACTCAGAGTCTTTGCACATGCCGCTCCCGCTACCTAGCACGCTGTTCCCTCTCTTTGCACTTAGACGTTTCCGTTCGTCTATTTTCAGGGAGACCGTCCCTGACCTTCCCCTCCGAGCACAGCCAGGGCCCCGTGCTGCTTGGGTCTCCTGCTTCTTTATCATCTGTCTTTATCGCTCTTCCCACAGTCCGTCTCGTTGTCCCGCTAGACTGTCTGCCCTACAGTAAACCCACAGCTGTTTGCGGGACACTTTATCCCAGCACTTAGCACAACGTCCGCCCCATTATGCACCCTCCACAGGTATGTGTGAAGTGAATGAATGGTTTCATTGAATCACATAGTCCCTAGCAGAGAACTGAGCAAATAGCACCGAAGTCTCCAGGAAAATAAAATAATAATGATAATAATAACAGTAGCATTTATTGAGCACAACTATGCGGCAGATGCTATTACCAACCTCACTTTACTGAGGAGAAAATGGAGGCCGTGCAAACGTTAGAGAGTCTGTTGCCCTTGTGCGAATGCCCACGCCGGATCCGCTGACCTGGGCCTTGGAGGAGGTGGGGGGCAGGTCACACTGGGAGGACGTTCTCAGAGGGCCACGGCTGTTGGAGGCCCCCTGGCCGACGTGTCTCCCGGTGCCCGTCATTGGAAGGTCTCTTGGCTGAGTCATCGCCCCCTCAGGAAACAGCCATCTGATGCCGCAGGAAGCCGCGGGGGCTGGGTTGTGTCACCTCTTGATTCTTACAACGTGAAAAGAAATTTATCAGCAGCCTCATTTATTAAACGTTCTCAAGCTTTTGCGCAGCCCTAGAGTACACAGTCCTACGCTTTCACACCTACAAGAGGCAGACAGAAGTCACCCCACTCTGGGGCCCTTCACGTCGAGAGTCCTTTGTCTTTCTGTGCCGTGGATGCCTCTGGGTTGCCTGGAGAAGCCTGTGGCTCCCTTCTCAGAGCAAGGGATTTTGTTTGTTTGTTTGTTTGTTTGTTTGTTTTAAGATTTTTGAACATGTGTTTATTTTTGAGAGACAGAGCATGAGTGGGGGCAGGGTAGAGAGGAAAGAGACACAGAATCCGTAGCGGGTTCCAGGCTCCATGCTGTCAGCACAGAGCCCGATGCAGGGCTTGAACTCACAAACCGTGAGATGGTAACCTGAGTCCAAGTCGGATGTTTAACCGACTGAGCCACCCACGCGCCCCGAGCAAGGGTTTTAAGTCTGTAAAATAGAATACATTTGATCACAAAGGAAACCAATTATGCTGAAATACAGTACTAAAATATTTAAAGATTATGATACAATAATAGATTTGCTTCTCCATTAATACACTAAATGGTAAGCTCTCTGGTACATTAGTTTTGCAGCGGTGGTGAATATACATGGTATTTTGAGATGCCTGCTGCAATTGTAATGTCATGTAAAAATATCTGTGGTTTCCATCGGTAACAAAATCACACAGGTATTGTTAAAACTGCCGTATTTTGCAGCTGAAATTCTTATAACTGAAGGAGGACTCAAATTATATCTCAGTGACAGTGAAGAAGTATATCTACTTCTTTGCCCATCCAGGCCCGTGGTCCCTTGGAGAGCCACAGGGCTCAGGTTAGGAACCCGTGCTCTGCGGTAAACCAGCCAACCTTGAACATATTTAGTGACACAGCACTCCATCTCAGACACGTCCCGTTCCAAGTGTCCTGTGTCATTAAAGTGTGAACTTTAGGGTCAGATAAACCTAGAATCCAGTCCCAGCTCCATTGGCATGTAGTTATCTGTGACCACGACCAAGTTATTTACCCCTTTGGACGTTGGTTTCTTCCCTCCAAGAATAGGGATAACATGTATATCTCTCAGAGCAAACAGCACATCGGTGCTTTGAAAATATTTTCTTCCCTTTGGTTTCAATGAATTGAAACCCACTTTTTTTTTTTTTAATTTCCACCTCATTTTGCCCTAGCTCTACTCTCTGGAGCCATGCAAGTGCTCTTATATACTTGGAGACGGCCCTACCCCACCCCTGTGTTCCTCGTTGCCACCTGCTAATTCCGGTTGCTCCCCTGAATAAAAGAAAAGCTGAGAATAGAGCTGGGAGTTCTCTATGGTGCTGTCCATCCCTCTAGAGAAGTGTATGGCCCCCAAACGGTCGCAGTGTTAGCACTGGTTTTTTTTCTTTTCGAGACACTCCCTGTATTGTCTGACATCCCTGTCCTTCCTAAGCTGCCGTAGTTTTTGTTCCCAGGTGGCTCACAGGTGCCTGGTCGGAGTGCTCTGTGTCTTGTGGGGAAGGATTCCGCAGTCGCCAAGTGACGTGCGTGCACACCAGAGCCAATGGAGCCACGCAGGTGACGTCTCCGAGGGCCTGCGCTCCCAAAGACAGGCCTCTGGGAGGAAGGCCATGCTCCAGTCACCCGTGCGGCCAGTGGGTCGTTGGACCGGGGGGCCAGGTAAAGCTGGACGAATCTAGTGTTTTCAGGGTACCAGAATCATCACTTTCCTTCTAATGCATTATTTTCGATTTGGGGGGCGGGTGGTCTGATTGATCTCTAAAACGAATGTAGGTGCCTGACCTCCAGGATTAGAGCTGGAGTGTCTCTGTGTCTTCTGATACAAAGGCAAATCACAGTCAGGTTCTTTGAATGCAGCCGTGCAGGAACAAGCTCCCGGGCTGACGAGCAGCCTTCAAGAAAAGGAGGAGAGGGACATTAGTAATAAGGGCACAAAAGTCTCATAACCCTCTCCCAATACCACCTGGAACAACAGTGTAAATAAAAAAATATTCGGGAAAACAATCCTAAAGAAATGTGTAGGAACCTTATTAGCCTGCTAACAGCTGCTGAAACAAGATACCACACGCTGGGTGCCTTCAAGAGCAGAAGTTTATTTTCTCACAATTCTGGACGCTGGAAATCCAAGACGAGTTCTGTCAGAGTTGGTTTCGGTGAGACCTCTCTTTCTGGCTTAGACAGTCACCTTCTCACTATGTCCTCATGTGACCTCTTCTCTGGAGAGAGAGAGAGACAGAGAGAGAGAGAGAGAGAGAGAAAAAGAGATGTCTGGGGCCTCTTCCTCTTCTTATAAAGACAATATTCCCAAGAGATTAAGGTCCCACCTTTACGTCTCCATTAAACCTTTAATACCTCCCTGTAGCACCTGTCACATTGGGGGTTAGAGCTTCAACATATACATTTTGAGGGGACGCAGTTTGGTCCGTAACATTCCGCCTTCTGGTCCCCGCCCCCAAGTCCATGTCCTTGTCGTGCATAAAGTACACCCATCCCATCCCAATATCCCTAGAAGTCTTAACCCATTCTGTCCTCAGTTCAAGTCCAGAGTCTCACTAAATGCCACATATGCCAGGCATGGGTGAGAAGTGAGTCGTCCTGAGAGAGAATCCCTCTCCTGCTATGAAGCTGTAAAAGCAGACAAGTTATGGCCTCTGAACTACGGGGGTGGGACAAGTGAAGAAAGAAAGAAAGAAAGAAAGAAAGAAAGAAAGAAAGAAAGAAAGAAAGAAAGAAAGAAAGAAAGAAAGGAGAAAGAAAGAAAGAAAAGAAAGGGAAAGAAAGAGAAAGAAAAGAAAGAGAGAAAGAAAGAAAGAAAGGAAAGAAAGAAAGAGAAAAAAAAAGAAATTTTGGGGAAAATCGACTCACTAGAGGTGCGGAGAGACCTTCTGACTGTGGTGTTTCAGCTGCCGTGAAGCAGCTTTAAGTGAGATAGTACAGCGTCAGTGCGGGACAGTAGCCCCGAGTCGCACAGTGTAATGAGTACGACACACACAGACCCATGTTAAGCGGGCTCAATGTTCAAAGGTAATTAATCACAGGGGAAGAATTGCTTTAAAAAGCTAGTGTTAAACTACCAAAGGTTTTTTTTTTTTTAAAGAAAATTAAAGAAGATCTAAATAAATGGAAAGGCATCCCATATTTATGGATCAGAATACTTAACGTGAAGCTGAGAACACTTTCCACATTGATCGACGGATTCAACACAATCCCCGTAAAATCTCCCAGCTGGCTTCTCTGCAGATACTGACGAGCTGATCCCTAAAATTCATATGGAAATAGAAAGGACCCGGAATAGCCAAAACCATCTTGAGAAAAGAACAAGGTTGGAGGGCTCAGACTTCTTGGTTTCAAAACTTAGCACAGAGCTGTAGTCATCCAGGCAGTGTGGGTAGACAGGGGCTAGACCTAGAGATGGCTAGAATAGACTTTAGCTTAAGGTGGAGAGATAAATTTCTGTATCAGTGTCGGTTGGCTTCCTACAAGGGGGACAAGACCATTCAGTGGAGAAAGAATAACCTCTCTGGCAAATGGTTCCAGACAACTGGATATCCGCACGCACAGAAGAATGAAGTTGGACCCCTCGCTTATACCGTGTGCAAGAGATTAACTCCAAGTGTATCAGAGACCTAAATTCAAGAGCTGAAACTACAGAGCTCTTGGAAGAAACGTAAACGTGAACCTTCATGCTTTGGGTTAGCAAGTGGATTTTTAGGTACGATACCGAAAACGATGACAATGTAGTTGGGCTACATGAAAATTAAACACCTTTGTGCTACCAAGGGCATGACTGAGAAGGTGAACAGGAATAGAATCGGCGTGAGGGCAAGGCCTTTTCAAGGATAAAACAAAGTATAAGGAAAAAGTAATATGCATTATGACATGAAAATTTAAGAATTGCACGTCAAAAAACTTTTTTTTTTTTTTTTATAACTGAACTCACCTTAACACAGAAGCCTCTGCTTTTGCACAGGGCAGGAAAACCCAAACTTGACAGTTGCCTATGCTTTTAAGCACAGTCCTATCAGGACCTAAGCCCTGTCGATTACAGATTGGCCCTGTTCTTTTCCCTTCTCCCCAGAGATGGTCTAAGTTTCCGGGCGGGGGAGGGGGAAAGTGGAGGTGGAAGGTCCTCGGGTGTCTTCTTGGCCCTGAAGGAGGGCTGCCTGGTCCTCAGAGCTGCACCCCCACCCTCCCTGACCTCCCCTGGGGACAGCTGGTTCCCTGTAGCCGACCTTCCCCCGGCAGTGCCCCTCCCTACATGACCTTGGTACCACAGCATGCCTGAGCTCACAAGGTCGTCCGTGCTGCACTCTGCTTTCGTTACAGTGCCCTGCGCGTTGCCTGGGTCGCACAGCGAGGATGCCACAGCATCGCGCAGCTTGTCAAGGCCACAACAGCTCTGACTTGGGCTGTGACGACAGAAGCAGGTACTGGCCCTGCCCTCGGGCGACGCGAAACCTCTCCCGCCCCGGTCAGTGGCTGTGGCCGCCTGGGAATGGAATGGTGTCTCCTGTCTACTCCCTTCTCATACTTGATTCCTATACCGCCATCCTGGGCAGTACGCATTATACTGAAATATCAGTTATCACGTACTGTTACAGTTACAAGGCATTTGAACGTTAAACAGGTAGAGAGATACCCCAAAGAGGGGAACAGAATAGAGTAGCAGTGAGAATAGATATTTTTCCTTCCGTACACAAAGTTGGTAAAGCCTAATAACACTGAAGTTCACAGATGAAATCTTCCTCGTGTTTTCAGTGAACTACTTACTGTATTCCTCCGCTTAGAAACTATTTTGATAGTTTTGTTGAACTATTTTGGCACAGTGGTTTAGCAGAGAATGACAAAGGCGTTTGCCTGGTTAAGGGGCTTAAACCAGAAAGGACTCTGCTTTCCTCTTAGTAGAAGTCTAAGCTGGTGGATGGCTTGGGGTAGAAGGTTCCATGAGGTCACGCAGAGACCCAGACTCCTTCCCCCCCCCCCCCGCCCCACCGTCCCAGAGAGGCGAGCCCCAGCCAGCCCAGAGTGGGGGAGAGAGCCGAAAGCACGTGAATGAGAGACTTTGCACTTCTCCCACTCTCGCGTTGTGTGATCGGGGTTACCTGGCCTCCGCGTGTGCGGGAGGGAGCGTTACCGTCCGTGTACAATTACAGTCGGGAGGTTTTGAGTAGCTGCTCTAATGTAAAGTACCTAAGAAGCCTGGCTCGTCGAAGATGCTCCATATATGGCTCCTTTTCCCTCCTTCCGCCCTGAGTGTTGCTGGAAAAAATGAGATGACCTTGAAAGCTGGCTCACTTTCCATCTTGAGCCTTCAGTAAGGCTTGGCGACACAGCATCAGCTGTGGTTCCTATTCCCCACAACACAGCTCAGGCCAGAACTATTTTCCTCAAATGGAAAATGTTTGGAACAGCTGCCCTCCTTCTCAACAGGCAACCTAGTTCTGTCTTTTGCTGAGAAGACAGAGACCACACACAGATTGATATCAATTATCCCAGATGTTTTACTTTGCATTCTCAAAGGAACACTTACAACACAGACACTTACCTGCGTGGATTGAGCTTTCTGGATGTATTTTCCTGACACTTGTTTTTTTCTCCTTATCAATACTTCTTCCCCATCTTAGTACATAAGATTCACTTTGTTCTTTCTCGTTGTTGTATTTCACATTACCTCATTCCATTGCTGATGGACATTTGATTGTTTGGGTTTTTTTTTTTTTTGTTTGTTTGCGTGTGTGTTTGTTTTTGCTATTACAAATACTGCCGTAGGCATTTTAGAACTGCAGTAGGCATATATCTTTCTGCACGAAGGGTTGTATTCTTAGAGGATAGTTTTTGGTATGGAATGGGATTGACAGGGCTGTTCATTCTGATACTAAGTTACCATCAAAATTGCCTATTCCGGGAGTATATGAGAGTTCCCCCCTTTTCATGAACATTATAATAGGTTTTCAGTCTTTGTGAAAATTTTTGTCAATCTGATGGGTGAAAAATCACATCTTACTGTAATTCGTACTTTTCTGATTACTTTTTATATGCCTTTTGGCTCTTTGTATTTTTTTCACGAACCCATCCAGTTTTTTCCGTCCCTCCCACGATTACCGTCAGCCAGGCCGTCCAACTGGTCACCCTCCACCTGCTGCTCCTTTCCAGCCCAGCCCCCACACCGCAGCCTGAGCAATCCTTTCCAGAACCACGTCTGATCGCACCTCCACGACACCCCACCGCCCTGTGGGATTAAAGTCCCGCTAGAGGCTTCCCTGGCTCTGAGTAGGAAGGGTGGCCAAAGTATGCAATGTGGCCTAGAGAACACTGCACAGTCAACTCTTCCCTGCCCTCACCGCCTCATCCCAGACCTCATACACCCCCACTATTGGTGCTGCAGCCACGTTGTCTTTCCTCCAGGACACGTGCTAGATTCGTCACACCCTCTCCAACCAATGGCAGCGAAAATAAGATGCCAAGACATACTAGAGAGGATCAAAGGCATGGAGGGGTCTATCAGGAGGCTCAGTTGTGTGACAAAGTGGGGTTTTAGGAAAAGAGTTGTGGAGATGAACCGAAACGGTGGAAGCACTTAGAAGAAAGAATAGAAGAAAAATTCCTGGAGCTGGGGGGAGGGGAGGAGGGGTCAAGTTGCCTTTCATTTTCTCCATCATCTCTGCTTCCTCCAGGCTTGGCCGCCCTGCTGTTACATCCCGGTGCTTTTCTCTCGCGCTGTTAGCTTTCCAAAATTGAGACGTTGAGGAGGACTCGTAGAAACAGGGTTGCTTTGCGATTTTTAGCACCATTTCTACTCTCCTGTTTTCTACAGGGAAGCACAGGTGTGTGTAGCACCCATGCCCAGACTGTGTCCCCCTCGCTCAGATGTCCCCACATCCCCATCCCCAGTCCTGTCCCCGGCTGGGAGGAGGTGGGATCTCTGTGCTGGACCAACCTTAGGTTCTTTCTCTGGGTCCTCAATCAATGCCCAGCCTCCGGAACTTCTGCTTCCGTGTTGGTCCCTAGCTCCCCGTGTCCTCCTATCTGTCATGGGCTCTGTGGCTCCTCCTGCCCGCCCCTTCCGCTCCCCACCCCGGGACCTGCCTTCCATCAGAGCAGAGATTGGCCCCATCAGTTTGGGTCCTTCGGGCCCCTGAAACAACAAAAGTCAGCTCGGAGTGATTTATGCAGAAAAGGTGGGAGATTTCTCATTAAGACAGGACCGCCCAGCACTTGGGCACAACAGTTTGGTCTCCTTTTAAAACACATGTTTTTGTGCCTATTCGGTGAGTATTTGTTCCACCTTTTTTCAGTAGTAAAAGCTCATCTCTGCGTGATATGGCTGAGCAGTGCTGGGTCTATGCCCAGTTGTCTGAAACAACTACGATTCATAACTACTGGGGAAAATAAAAGCCCTGTGATTAATAGGATAGCCTCCTCCTCTTCCCATGTAAAACCTTAAGACTTTGAGGGGATGGTGTTGTTTAAGTCAAAACATTTTGATGGAGTCTCCCCCTCCTGGCTAATCAAAGTACTGCTTCCAACTAAATGTAACATTCTCTCCCCTGGAGACCGTCAGGTTATCACAATTTTCTCCATCTTCCTCCATGTCCAGTGGTGTTTCTACTCTCCTTATGGATCATGTGCCCTGGTAAGGAGCCTTTTTAAAACATTTTTTTAAATGCTTATTTACTTTTGAGAGAGATAGAGCACGAGCAGGGGAGGGGCAGAGAGAGACACAGAATCCGAAGCAGGCTCCAGGCTCCGAGCTGTCAGCACAGAGCCCGACGCGGGGCTCGAACTCCCAAACTGTGAGACCATGAGCTGAGCTGAAATTGGGTGCTTAACAGACTGAGCCACCCAGGCGCCCCTGGTAAGGAGCCTTTTTTTTTTTTATTTATTTTTTTTAACGTTTATTTATTTTTGAGACAGAGAGAGACAGAGCATGAATGGGGGAGGGGCAGAGAGAGAGGGAGACACAGAATCGGAAGCAGGCTCCAGGCTCTGAGCCATCAGCCCAGAGCCTGACGCGGGGCTCGAACTCACAGACCGCGAGATCGTGACCTGAGCTGAAGTCGGACGCTTAACTGACTGAGCCACCCAGGCGCCCCAGGAGCCTTTTATGGGAATATACAGACGTGTCTCAAGAATTCAAAGGGAGAGAACGCCGTCAGACCACAGGAAGGACCGTGACCAAGAAATGAGAAGTTCCTGGGGGTTTTCCCCCTTTGTCTCTGCCGCTTTCTGTGTTTCTGCTTCATTCTTTGTCTCTTCTGAATATTTTTTTTTTCCTATTTCTCTGGCCTGTGTGGCACAACATGGCCACCATTGCTCCAGCCTTCAGGTTTATAGGTCTTATTCCAGAAACCTCCAGGCTCACGGAGGAAAGACAGTTTTTGAACCGGCTCAGCCAAGCTAGGGCTGTCTTCCAGTCACCTGTGGGGTGGGAGACATTCCCGTGTAGCGCAAAGATACCTCCCAGGAGCCCTGGCTCGGGGAGCAAGCGCGGGCCCTCTAAGGTGGCTCTGCCCTCTGGGTAAACGTCCTCAAAAACCAGAGGGTACCAACCTTCTGTTCTGTCCTAAAGGGTAAGGAGCCACAGACGGATCCCTCTCCCCAGATGGTCTTTGCTAACTCTGAGCACGAGGCCTGGTGTGGCCATATTGTAAACGGAAGAGTGAGCGCCGTCTCGTAGCAGACAAGGTTGCTCGCACAGATTCACACTCGTGCCCGGACATACCTCCAGGGCTCAGATAAGCAAAACTCAGCTTGCCAGCAAAGTGGAGGAAGCATACAGACCGTGAGCCGTGCCCACTTCCTTGCCTAGACTGACCCGCTCTGGCTTTCTCAGGACAGTGTGTCTTTTGGGGATGGGGGGGGGGGGATGTCTTGACTTGGTGTTAGAAGTGAGCGGAAACACGTGTGTGCTCACCTCTCGCTGTCACGACGGGGCCACCTCCTTGCTCATCAGCCAGCCGTGCCCAACACAAGTCGGCTTCCTGGCCAGCAGGGTCCGGATCGGCGAACCTCGAGGACACGGAAAATAACGGCACGGGAAAAGGCTTGTTCTCAGCACGAAGTGACACCCTGCTTCTCCCATTTTCCATTTTTTGTTTTTTTTCCTTTTTCTTTTCTTTTTTCCCCCTCTTTCAGACCCACCTTAAAGGGGAACTGCTCGTCCGGGGCGTGTGACGCGTGCTGGCGCCCCGGCCCCTGGAGGCCCTGCACGGCGGCCTGCGGCAGGGGCTTCCAGTCCCGGAGGGTCGACTGCGTCCACACCAGGAGCTGCTGGCCCGTGGCTGAGAGACACTGCGTGCAGAAAAAGAAACCGGCTTCCTGGCGGCACTGTGTGGGGCCTTCCTGCCATAGTACGTACCCCTGTCGGGCCCGCCAGCGCCCGCAGCCTTGTCCCGGCCAGACCCGGGGGCGCCTCCCTCGCCAGTGGCTGGTGGCACGGCCCACGGGCCATCCGGGGTGCAGGTGGCATCTTGGGGCACTGGGAGATTAGCCCCTTGGATGCGGGTACAGCTCGGTGTCCTTTCGGGAAGAGCCGTCGAACCAGCTGGATGTCTGCGGCCTTGGCTCCCACTGTCTCCTCCCGCCTCTGTCAGCCTCACCACACCCCCTCCTGCCTGCGGCTCTCATCTGCTGGGACAGCGATTCTTAAAGATTTGACCTGTTTGTACGATTATATGTTCACGTAGGCATATATTTTTATGTTATTCATATATTACAGTTGTTATTATTTTTGCAAAATGTAATCATAAATATACGTAGCCAGGGAGCAGGCTCCTAGCTTGTATCGGTTTGCCAAGGGGTCCACACCCCTGCCGTTCCAAGCACTGAGAGGAAAGACGGAGGCCAGGAGGGTGGCGAGGCCCCGGAGAGCGGCGTGAGGCCGCGCGGCCGGCTAAGCGGGGAGCCCAGTGTGCTTCTGAGCCTAGTGCAGAGTCGTGGCTCTAACCCCAGCCTCTTGGGGGCTTTCTCCGCTTTTTAAAATTTGGGTCCAGCTGACACACAGCCCTGCATTAGTTTCCGGCGCAAGACGTCACAATGGGACATTTTTTTTTTTTTTAATTTATTCTCAAGTTAGTTAACATAGAGTGTCGTCTCGGCTCCAGGAGTAGAACAGAGTGATTCATCTCTTACGTGTAACACCCAGTGCTCGTCCCAACAGGTGCCCTCCTCAACGCCCATCCCCCGTTTAGCCCCTCCCCCCTCCCCCCTCCCCTCCAGCGGCCCCCACTTTGTTCTCTGTCTTTAAGAGTCTCTTATGGTTTGCCTCCCTCTCTGTCTTTATTTTTCTCAAAAGATTTTTTTAATGTGTATTTATTTTTGAGAGAGAGAGCTAGAGAGTGTAAGCGGGACAGGTGTGGAGAGAGAGGGGGAGAGAGAGAATCCCGGGCAGACTCCATGCTGTCAGCACAGAACCCTATGTGGGGCTCGCACTCACAAACCGCGAGACCGTGACCTGAGCTGAAGTCGGATGCCCAACCGACTGAGCCACCCAGGCGCCCCTCAGAGGATTTTTTTTTTAACTACATCTCAGGGCTCCTGGGTGACTCAGTTGGTTAAGCATCCGACTTCAGCTCAGGTCATGATCTCCTATGGGTTAGAACCCTGTGTCGGGCTCTGTGCTGACAGCTCGGAGCCTGGACCCTGCTTCGGATTCTGTGCGTGCGTGTCTCCCTCTCTCTGTGCCCCTCCCCTGCTCGTGCTCTATCTCTCTCTGTCTCTCAAAAATGAATAAACGCTACAAAACCATTAAGGGGTGCCTGGGTGGCTCAGTCCCTCTCTCTCTGCCCCTCCCCTGCTCGTGCTGTCTGTCTCTCTCTCTCAAAAATAAAATAAAAACATAAAAAGAAACCACAGCATTTAAACTGCATCACCCACGAGCTCTGCGTTCCACGGATATCTGGTTTTTTCTTCCCTGCAGGAGCCTGCACGGACACCACACACTACTGTATGTTTGTAAAGCATCTCAAGTTGTGTTCGCTCGATGTCTACAAACAAAGGTGCTGCTGGACGTGTCTGGAAGGGTAAACCTGTGGAAGGGTCGTAGTGCTGCTGTGAAGAAGAGCCCAGAAGTGTAGAAGCTCTTTCCCCCACGTAGCTGGTTCAAAAACATGTTATTTCTTTAAAAAAAAACACAAAAAACACTCTAGATTCTGCATGCAAACAGGTCGATGCAAACTCACCGCTGGCCGAGTTTTGTGCTGTCATTTTCCCCACGGCCGGTCTTTAATTCCAGCTCTTTGAAGCGATGCATCCGGGACCAACGAGCGTACGGTGGCAGGCGTGCCATGGCGCGTGGGACCTCCCCGTGTCCTTCTCATCAGGAAATCGCCCAGGTCCCCAGGGCGCGGTCGCATGCTTCCTCCCATGACGTGTAGGCTAATAGCATACGGCGTCCCGAAGTCTTGAGGGACACACGGCAACCGATGACTTCCTCTTCTCCCAAGCTTTAGGGTTTCAACAGGTTTCTAAAGCATTTACACTCTGGAAGCCCTGGCCAGTCGCCATTAAGATGGCGTTATTGGTGCTAGTGGCGTTTTGATGGGTCCCCGGAGCCCAGGCTGCGAACGAGAGGCAGTCGCACCGACTGACCCGAGGATCCTGGGGGCGGGGAGCTGCGTCTTGCCCTTACGCTTAGGGAACTGGTGGAAGAAACCACAGAGGAAACCTTGCTGCCAGCTTGCCGACCATGGAGCTTTATCTGTGACCAAATGGGGCATCTCGGAAATCAAAGGAGAGGGGGAATTCACCTTTTCTACTGATTTTGAAGTGCAGTCAAAGCTTTCTTTTAAGAGCTGTGAATGAGACGTCTTCTGAGCACTATTCTCTTGCACACAAACAGAAAATCAAAGCCTTATTAGACCTAATTTATGCATACGATAGTATTCCTGAGGGTTCTTATTTCGGGAAGATTATAAGAAAGTAATCTAAATATGAAACACGGTGGTTGGAAAGACTTGTTTATAGTAAAGCATCGTTTTCCTTCAGACTGATTTGTCGGTAAATCCAAAGTGAATTTGGGTGAGGCCAGAAGTTACAGTTGGGGCTAGAGGTCAGAGTTAGGATTTGGTGAGTAAGTGTAGGGTTTGTGTTAGTTTTAGGATTGGGTTAGCTGAGAATGGAAATTACGGTAGGGTGAAGGCTGGAGTTGGCTTTGGGGGTTGAGGTTAGGGTCGGGACCGGGACGGGTTGTGTTGGGTTGCGTTCGAACGGGGGCCAGTGCTGGTGTTGGTGACAGTGTCAGGCTGGAGGGTAAACCTGGAGTAAGTGTTTCTGCGGAAGTAGTCTGGGGCTAGCGTGAAAGTTCGAAAGCTGATTTGGTTATGGCGCCCCTCCCCTTATATCCTGCCGATTACTGCTTTAGATGGCACACAAGCCCAAGTCAGTGGCCGTCCGTGCTTATGTGGCTACCCAGCCACCCGCACCCGTGTGCCGCCCCCAGCGCGCCGGCCACGACATCCCCCGAAGCAGGTGGCTCTGGACCCGATCACAAAGACGTGAGCAGCGCGTTTGGTCTTTGGACGTGTCTGTGGACGAGCTCGCTGAGTCTCTCGACCACATTCTGAGCACCAGCCCTCGTGTTCTGACTTTAGCCTCACGGACACTGGTGATAAACACTACTGTACGTGGAGGGTTTGGTGGCCGGGATGGATGGGGATGGGGAAGGGCACACACACCAGCCCGTGGGTTGTTAGTCATCAATCACCCTTGATTGTTGAAGGATTTTAAATTAAAAGAAAGATCATTTGTAAAATACTCTTTGTATATATTTATTATATGACTTAAAGGTGCAATATTTTATTTTGTACAGTATGTAATAAAGACATGGGACATATATTTTTCTTATTAACAAAATTTCTTATTAAATTGCTTCACCTTTGTATTTAAAGCCGCTAATTTTCTTGTACTTTTGTTACCATTCAAACGATGTTCCTGTGTACTGTATTTTACTACTGTTTCTATAACATAAGAGTTAATGTTTCTTTCATGACCCTTAAGTGATTCAGAAATAAATTTGATTATTCAGTGGCATCCTTAGACCTGTGAGTGGCTTGTTTGTATTGTTTTTTGATTTTGTCGCCTGGGTCAGCCTTCTTGTGGGTCTGGGAGCGAACCTGATGGGTTCACTGTCCTGGATCGTCTTGTGAAATGGGGGTTAGAGGATTCAGGGCGGATCACATAGAAATTCAACTCTCTCTCCCTCCCCCAATCATTTATACCCTGTGCATTATAGTGAAAACAATGTCAAGGGCAGAAAGGGTGGAAAGAAGTCCCAAATGGACAGCCTGAGACAGATTTAGAAGTAGGTGGTGGTAGGAAAAAAAAGAGGTACTAATAATCTTTGATTTGGGATCATTAAGAGGGTTATAGGGACTGACCGACCGTGTCTGCACCTAAAGACTTTTTGGCCTCAGTTGGTGAGGAATCAAAGTCCCTCGTTTAACACTAGGATTCACTCTTAGCATTGCCCGAGCAGTTCTTACAAACCACAAGGCCTTTCTTTCTAGTCTCTGGGTCTGTGGGCTCATTTCCCACAACAAGGATCTGCAGGGAGACCCGTGGAGATGGGATGGGGTGAGGCTGGAAATTTCCTACTGCCTCTTCTCTCTGGATTGTCCTTCTTTCTTCATTGGATTCGTCCAAGTTTGGCTTAGTGAGAACTCCTTCTAGAATGTGGCAGGCTGCTAAATATTACAGGTTTCCGGTGCTGTTACAATGGGGTTTGTGTGTGTGTCCCTGCACAGCACATATTTCAAGGAGACCTTAAGGGCGATGGCAGGTCAGGTGACTCCAGCTTTCCACCACCACATTTGGAACTCTCTCGTGCACAGACTCTGGAGATCACTCTGTACCTGCGTTCAGGCTGTTCCCGCTGTCCCGCTTTTCCTGACCTGGCAAGTTCCGGCTCACCATTCAAGATTCAGCTCAGCTGTCCTCTCCTTAAAGAAGCTTTCCCCGAATTCCCGGGCTAAGTGGCCCATCTGTACTCTCTTCCAATGTCTTATTCACGCCTATTATATTGGGTGTTAGATCACGGGGAGACACCATTATTCAGCTCTGTGTCCTCAGCCCAAGTCACATTGCCACGGGAAACCCCAGGGTAAGTTTACTATGGGGAGCCTTTGTCCAGGGAAGAGACCACCCCCATTAGATTACAGAGGGATTTGCATGTCCAGCATCAGAAAATGGGCCAGGATGAGAGTGCTATCATATTTTCTAATTTTTTATTTTGAGTATATAATCATGTTTTTTTATTATAAAGGTAAGAATATCTAGTTATGTACAGGTTAACCTAGGTAAGAGTTCATTACAAAGGCCTCTTTTCCGGAGAAAATTTTGTGCAGAAATGACTTCCTGAAAATGCATTTTATTGATGCTTTATTAATGTTGCATAAATACAGAATTCTACATGTCCTAATTTTCACTAATCAATACAAACGTACATACACACGAGCTACTTTCAAATAAACATTTTAACCAAACATTGGTGGACCTATTCTCAAGCACATAGTTTGAAGGAATTCTAAAGCTACAAAAGAATACACTTTGTGATAAATCATACTCTCCCCTAATGCAATCATCCAGCAGAGAAAAAATAAAAACAGGCGTTTAATTCGTTAGGAAATTGTCAGCATTTATAAATGCAATATGTTCTTTCTGCTTCACTCACTGACATCATTCTTTCCCTCCCTTCTTAGCGCTTAGCTCACGCCGGAGAAGAAGGACATAATTATGCTCCAGACCGGGCCTGCTGCTGCTTCTGAACCATGACTCCAGGCATGGCAATTAGGTACGTCATGACCTGGGGTTACCCTGAAGATTCTTCAGAGCCATCGGTCATTCCTAAAACTACTCGAACACACAGTGTTTTCCTTCCTACAAATACTGTCTTTCAAACCACACGACTCTCCCAGTCCAAGCTCTCTATGCTCTGTGACGGGTTCTCAGGCGCTTGATTGAGGACAAGACTCAGAAAGCTTACTCCTCATAAGCTCAAAGCAAATTTGGTCATTTTCCAATCCTTGCCTCCGGCCAGAAAGTGAGTGTTGAGGAGGTAATGACCCTCGTTTGGAAAAGGAGAAAACAGGTTCAAAAGAGAGACTGAGGGACTTCGTAACAATCTCTGACACTTGTTTGGCACTTTGACTTTTGGGTTTCGATGAACCATCTGCCCCGATGCTCGAAACGATGTTTGTGAGCTGAGCAGAGCAAATCTCCTTTTACACATGGGGACACTGGGGCTCAGAGACATCCATCACTGGCCTAGGGGGTCGCAAATAGAAACTGTTGTCGCTGGAACCCGAACTCAGAGCCTTGATTCCCCGCGCGCAGAGCCGTTGCTGGTCACACGGTGGCTCCTTTTATGAACTTGAGCATGGTGAGGAGTGGTGCAGTCACCCCTGGCACCGCTAACCACGGTGCAGGGTGTCCACGCCCTGAAGTCTGAGATGAAGACCGTCGCCCGGATGAGGAATCCACGTGTCGTGGTCAGAGGTGTGCTGGACAGTCCCAGTGCACTTGACACATGATAACCAGGTTGTGAGTGACCATGTAATTGTCGTAATTAAAAGCATAAGTATAAAGGGTAATCGATCAGAGACAAGCGACCAAACGGTAGGTTGGGGATCAAAATAGTTCAGATGGGAATGCCCGTTAATTCAATTTTCAGAATAGCAGAGTAGAGAACAATCTTGGTGAGGGATCAATACAAAATAGATTTTCAGGTCCTCGCTTCCCATAAGTAATTTTCCAATTTTCTTGTTTAAAATTTTAAAATGATTTCTTTTACCTCTCCCCTCAATTATTCTCACTACCAAAAAATTGGCTTTGCCTTTAGAAAACCAATATCCTGTTAGCTTCCTTTCGAACGTGATTTGACGATTAGAAGGCCTCCACCATGGGTGTGATCTTGCGGAAGAAGTGATGACCTCGGGAATTTGTATTTTCAAAGATATAACCCGGAGGAGAGGGGAAGCTGGCGGGGCAGATTTCCCGTTTCTTTGGTGTGTACTCTAGACAGTACATGGTTGTGTCATCGAATGAAGCAGAACTCTTCACGGGAGCGTGCACGGGTTTGCAGCTCTGTGTTGCATTCAGCTCATGTGGCACATAGTGAGACCTGAAAGTGGTCCGACCATCAAATTTTCCAGATGGGTTGGGAATCTGCTGCTGCTTCTTAATAAGTCCTTGACGACAGCTTTCCCAGGCTGGAAAATCTTCCTTTGTGGTGCTTTTTCCTTGAAAAGGAAAGTTGTTATTTCTTTTCTGAGAAACTGGCCTGATGGGAACAACACGTTTGGTCTGATAGGGAACGTAGTCAAGATGGCTTGTGCTGTTTAACTGCATGGTGCCTGTGGGAGGGACATACTCTGGTGTTTTCTTGACTGCAGGCGGTGGGATTTCCCATGGTTGAAAGCTTTCGCAGAATTCGGTGCTTCCTTCAAAATGAGCATTTTGGGTCACTCTGGTGTATGGAGGTCTGCAGAGTTTTGCAGATTCGCCAGCAAGGCCCTGAAAGTCATACCGGTGAGTTGTGAGATCCTCAAAGGGTTGGGTGGTTGGCTTGTAAACCTCTTTTGGCCTTGAAAACTTGAATTCTAGCTGATAAGGTACATAGTCAAGGCGGTGACTTGTGTCACCATTAAAAGGGACAGTAGAACGTTTGATCACAGGGCTGGGTTTAAAGCTTTGCCGAGGCTGTATCTCCCGAGGAACATAATCATCCTGAAATGTAGTTGAATTTCCAAATTTCACGGCGGGGGGATGATATGTTTGCTCTGGTTTATAAAGGTCCGTTTTCTGAATGTCCCAAGCTCTGTAATCATCTTGAACATAAAAAAGAGAGCATTTTAAAATACTGAAGAAAACAACCATCTTCTAAAAATCATGGCTTGCTTACTTCTCTCATTGCCAAACATCTTTTCATTTCCTTCATAAATCTGGACAATAATCGAGTATGAAGTTGCTCACGTTCCCCTAGTTTGTTTCTTCTTCATGTCCACCTGTCTCTTCTATCATCCATTTTAGTACATATAACTTTCTACTTCTAGACTTACCTGAATACGCAACAAGGGAACAGAACATCTGAGCTGGATTGTTGATAGTTTTTGAAAGCCCGTGTTTTGGATAAAGGCAGAGTTTAGGAGGTTATGGTTGTGTTTTCCAGGAACTGCTTGGGGTTTTCACTATAACTCAAGAAATGCTAAAGGAAACCATAAAATCTAGGGATTAACATGAAATCAAAGGCCCTGATGTGTGGGCAAAAGTGACGTGGGTATTATTCCTTGGTTTCGGAGGGACTCCTCAAAGGAGAGAGAATTTCAATTCCATTATACTTTAGGAACAGGACTCTCTGAGCAAAGATACAGAATAACTTGTACTATCCCAGAAAGTTCATTGGCTTCAACTTTAACTTCTCAGAAAATGGACTTCACGTCATTCCCCAAAGATAGGGGGCCATCTAGAGGCCAGAGGCCTGAAATGAGTGCTTTCAAACATGTCAGAAATTGTATGTAGAATTTACAAGTGAACATCAGAGCTAAGTCTGAGATTTAGCGTTAAATACCTAAATTCTGCTTCTTGCAGCCTACCTAGACCATGGATGGGAAACTGAAGTACTTATATTTCAACTGAGGGTTATTTAGTTTTTCTATTTCTAGATGAGAAAGGTAGTAAGATAAGGAATACTGTGGAAAATGGGGTGCCTGGGTGGCTCAGTCGGTTGAACGTCCGACTTCGGCTCAGGCCATGATCTCACAGCTCATGAGTTCAAGCCCCGCGTTGGCCTCTGTGCTGACAGCTCAGAGCCTGGAGCCTTCTTTGGATTCTGTGTCTTCCTCTCTCTGCCCCTCCCCTGCTCATGCTCTGTCTCTGTCTCTCTCTCTCAAAAATAAACATTAAAAAAAATTAAAAAAAAAGAAATACTGTGGAATTGACTTTACCCAAAAAAGATGTACACTGAAGACTAATTTATAAAAGACAGAAGTCATACAAGATAACATATAAGAGTCTAGGCTACAGTCCATGCAGTGTCTATTGGAAAGGCCAAAACTCAAATGCTTTTTATGGGGATACCTCCTTTGGAGAGAAGAATTTCTCATTCACAAACATTTCTGCCACAGTGGCCAACGTTGGGACCAAACGATCACTTCCATCTCATCAAGTACTGGTGTTTGGATGAGAGTGGATGCCTGGCCTGAGAGCAGATCATCTGTAGGCTAGCAGGGATCTACAAAACAGCCTGGCAAGAAGAGACGAGCTGGGTAAGCAGTTCTTGTCCTTGTGAACCCAAATTTGAAAACATGGAGCCAGATAAACGCGAGAGATGCATCTACAAGGATGCCATGTAGTAGATAGAATTGGATAGCTATGGTAAGCCGAAGACTTCAAAATCCACCTGTAGGGCAACAGAATTGATAAGTAGACAGAGGAGCCCAGGTAGTAGAGTGGCAGTCAGAGCAGATGCATGCAGAGAAGTGAAGAGGCTGTAATAGAACCCATGGGGCTCTGGCAGAGAGCGGGGAGGGAGGGAGTAGCTCCGCCCTCAAGCTTCCTCTGTACCCGATGGCTTTCCACTACCAGGTCACGGGAAACTCTCTTTTTCTTGAGGCACCATGAACGAATCTCTGTTGTTTGCAATGTCAAGTATAAAATTATAACATTTTTTCACTAGAAGGAAATCGTAGGGTGCTATTGAAGGTCTGTAGTCCGGCCTTGCTGCCAAAATGACTGAGAAAAAGATGTTAATTTCAAAAAAAGAAACTAAATAGAAGAGGGTAGTTCTCCCTTGCCAAACGAGCTTCAGTTTTCAAAAGGGAAGCAAGAATTTGGAGACCGAAACACAAGATTTCACAGTACACGTTACCATGGATATCGGTTGCAGATAAATGTAGAAAATTGATTTTCCTTTTATACATATACCTATGCTCATATGCATGGAATATTGATCGTTCATTCTGGAGTATTTATTGATAATGTTCAAGCAACACCTTTAAAATGTAATATTTATTAATATAATCTATTTTTCGTGTCTTATGACACTGATAGAAAGGACAAATGTAGTGCCATGCGTATCTAACAGTGCAGTCTGGTCCTTTGGCAACTGCGGTATTGCCCTGGTTAGATAAGGGAAATTCTGTTTCCTCTGCTCGTTCTTTTGATTTCTAGCCACTTGCTCTCTTCTGATCAGCCTCACGTCCATGTGTTTGCTCACCATCAATGTTTGAATGTAGAGCTCCACCCCCATCCTTATATAATGAGCTGTTCTAGGTTCCTCTTTGAGGACAAAAGTCCTGAGTTGCACATGCTAGTTCTTTTCCTTGGTACTTTGGAACCTGTTCCCTGTGGCATCTTATGGCACCAAGGACTTGGAAACAGCTTTTACAAAGCCAGGGAGCTCCATCCTGAGCATTTCTTTCTCAATCTGTATATCATCAAAGAAGTCCCATGGTTTTAATACTACCTGGAAGCTGATGATTTCCAGAAGTGAATCGCCATTCCAGACTTCCTTTTGAACACCAAACCCACATATACATCTTCCTACTAGATATCCCTAGTAGATATCAGAGGTAAACTGAAACTTAGTATGCTCAAACTGAAAAATCAATCTTGAAGTGTTAATTGAAATTTTATTTCATTTACATTTAATGTAATGAATGGTCTAGTTGAGTTTAAGTTGACTATATTGTTGTTTGCTTTTGATTGTTCCCACGTGTCCTTTGTTCCCTTACCCCTTATTTTCTGCCTTGTTTTAGATAAAGGGTATTTTTATTATTCCATTTTCTCCATTAGCACTTTAATTATAACTTCGCATATTTTTAAAACTTTTTTTAATGTTTATTTTTTGAGAGAGAGAGAGAGAGAGAGAGAGAGACAGAGTGTGAGTGGGGAGGGGCAGAGAGACAGAGGGAGACACACAATCCAAAGCAGGCTCCAGGCTCTGAGCTGTCAGCACAGAGCCCGACGTGGGGCTCAGACTTACTAGCAGTAAGATGATGACCTGGGCCAAAGTCAGACCCTTAACCGATTGAGTCACCCAGGTGTCCCAAACTTCACATATTTTTAGAATGAAAATGCATTTTTTTCCTATTAGCGGATCTTTTGGACCTACTTGAACTTAAATTGATATTTTTACCCCTTCTAGAACAGTGGAAGAAACTTTCAACAGTTTAATGCCATTTACACCCTCATGCTGTATTTTGTGCTATATTTTACTTCCGTATTTATATAAAAATACATAATATAATTATTATTGTGACTTTGAGAGGTTGGTGTTCTCTTATATTTACCCACATAGTTAACCTTTCTGTGTGTTTCATATCTTCATGCATTTCATGCTGCTCTCTAGAATCATTTGCCTTCCACCCGAAGACATTCCTTTACTACTTTTTATAGTATGGGTCTGTTACTAACAGATTCTTTGAGTTTTTTTTTGTTGTTGTTGTTTTCCAAAAACATTTTTATTTTGCCATATTTTTTGAAAGATATTTTCATTAGATGTGAAAATCTGGGATTCATTGGGTTTAAAGTTCTTGGTTCTTTTTTTCCTTTCAACACTTTAAAGATGTCATCCCATTATCTTCTGGATTCCATAGCTTCAGATGAAAAGTTAGGTATGTTTCTGATTTTTCTTTTTGTGAATAATGTGTAGTTTTGCTACTTTTGAGAATTCATCTTCACTTCATTTTCAGAAGTTTGATGATAATTGCCTAGCTGTGGTATTCTTTGTATTTATCTATTTGGGGATTTGTTGAGCTTCTTGAATCTATGGCTTGGTTCTTTCATCAATTTTGAAAATTTCTTGACCATCTCTCCAAATATATTCTAGTTCTTCTTAGGTCTCATATTTTACCAAGTGCTAGATGTCAACTATAAGAAAGCCATAGACATTGAAATCAATGTTATTTTCAACAGGAGAAAGCTTGCTTTTTTCAGTGTTAGGCCGATCGCCTTGATCCAATCAGGAACTGAGCTAGGTTGGTGCTCAGAGGCACTTTTAGTTAGACATGGTCTTCCTTTAGATACAAGTGTGTGAAGGACAAGAACTGTGGTGTGTTTGTGGTAGAGCCCTCATTCTGTGGGACTTTGTTTCCTAAGCACCTACTCCCAAGTACAACTGTGGGATACTTCTGTGGGATTCTTTCTGCCCTAGTCTCCTCGCCCACCATGCCCCCGAAACACTCTGCAAACACCCCACAGGGAAAACCAGCCATACATCTGGAGGACTTAATAGATTCCAACTTGTCATACCAAGCCCACATACCAGGCACTCCACTGGATTCCCTTCTCCCAGTAGAGTCTTTCTGCTTATGCCAAGCCCAGTCTTCAGCCTTGGCCTGCATTTGACAAATGGTCCAAGGGATGTAAACAGCTATCTTAGTTCACCTAGGAAGGCATGCACCATCTCTGGAATTTTAGTTCTTTCCTTTCACAGCTGTCTAATGCCATTTAAAAAAGTTTTTTTTCCAGTTAAAAAATATATACATAGGGGGGCCTGGGTGGCTCAATTGTTTGAGTCTGACTTCAGCTCAGGTATGATCTTATGGCTTGTGAGTTCAAGCCCCATGTTGGGCTCTGTGCTGACAGCTCAGAGCTTGGAGTCTGCTTCAGATTCTGTCTCCGTCTCTCTCTGCCCCTCCCCTGCTTGCACTCTGTCTCTCTCTCTCTCAAAAATAAACATTAAAAATAATAGTAACAGGGGCACCTGGGTGGCTCAGTCGGTTAAGTGTCCAACTTCGGCTCAGGTCATGATCTCAAGATTTGTGGGTTCAAGCCCTGAGTCAGGCTCTGTGCTGACAGGTCAGAGCCTGGAGCCTGCTTTGGATTTCTGTGTCTCCCTCGCTCTCTGCCCCTCCCCTGCTCGGACTCTGTCTCTGTCTCTCTCAAGAATAAACAAACATTTATAAATAAATAAATAAATAAATAAATAAATAAATAAATAAATAAATAAATAAATGTTTATACATATCTTTAGCTGTTGCAGTGGAAATGATGCAGTCTGCCATTTACTATAGGCTGCCTGGAAACAGAACTCACCCACTTTTAGTAGCTATGATAAAAACGTTAAGCACCTCAGTCTGTGATCAAGGCTTCACAATCTGATCTCCATCTACATTTCTAGAATTAGACCCCAATCTTGCATTTCCTCCTCTGATGTTTACCCAACAACCATTGTATTTTTCTGGTCTTCTGCGTTTTTGCTCATTTCACCCTAGTTTTTGTGATGTCCTTCCCTTTCCTGTAGACCAGTACTTACTAGTCTCTGATACATTCCTGGGCTGGCCTGAAGTGTGATGTTGCTCAGTCTAAATTTTTGAAGCATGAGTTGTTCCATCAATTTTTTAGTAAATTATCCTCCTCCCTAGTAATAACACATACATTTTTTTAAGTGTATTTATTTTGAGGGGGTGGGGAGAGAGAGAGAGAGAGAGAGAGAGAGAGAGAGAGAGAGAATCCCAGAGAGAGAGAGAGAGAGAGAGAGAGAGAGAGAGAGAATCCCAAGCAGGCTTCGTGCTGTCAACACAGAGCCCAACACGGGGCTTGAAGTCCCGAACCGTGAGATCATGACCTGAGACAAGTTCAAGAGTCAGACACTCAGCCAAATGAGCTGCCCCAGCACCCCAATAACACATATTATTTATTTCTACTAAAGCTATTTAATTTTTTATGCTACTATTGCTTTTTTTTCCTCAACCATAAAGTTTCTACTTGTCAACAACTATGTTTGATTCGGATCTCTGTATTCCCTACAGTGGCTAGCACAGAGCAGAGAAATCCTGAAAACATTTATCAAATCAAACACTGGCCTATTTTCATCATCTATGTTTTAATATGAATGACCTTCTAAAGTGAGGCTTCTGGGGGCAGATGCATTTCTGAGAGTAGCCTGTCTCATAGAACTACATCTCCAGAACTAGATGTTACCCTTCTTGCCACCACCCTACAGGCTTTTTTCTTCCTTTCTCTTTATCGTATCCCACTTCTGTCTTTCCTCTGTTGTCTGATTCTCGATGAATAGCGAGAGGGTCTCTTACTATGATTTCTTGTCAGCTACACGCCTGTCCTTAAATAGGTGTCTATAAAATCCTGCAATACAATCATCACACAGAATGATGAGTTCTGCCTCGGCCCTTAATATTTATGGTCTCATGCTCCCAAGCCTGGAAATACAAAAGTAACCTCTCCTCACTAGGAAAGATGAGAAGTGAGAAACCAGAGGGACCCCAGGAATCCTCAACATTGGCTTATGGGGGTGAAAGTATGGAAATCTATAGGAAACCCAGGTAATGAGAAGCTAGAACCAGTGTGTGTGTGTGTGTGTGTGTGTGTGTGTGTGTGTGTGTGTGTGTTATGTGTAATAGTCACAACCTCAGGGAATACAAATATTAGTGATACTTTTCCATCGATCTTGTAGGAAAAAGAAAAGAAAATCTTACCATGGTTGGTAAAAGACCCAGTCATTTTCATCAAGTACCTTCTATATCACCTTGTTATGCAGCACATGACCTCCACTGCATACGAGTAAATTCAGATCTGCAATTGCTAAATGCTATATTGCATTACAACAATATACTTATTCACCATACACATTGTCTTAAAACTTCGTTTTAATGTTTGGGTAGCATCTTACGTGATCGCAGCTTAAGAGACAGAAAGCACGTTGCCCCCGACCTCCCTATACGTAGATCCTAGAGTACTGATAACAGGCACTTTACCTACGCATCGAACTGGTGAGGGGGATATTTGAAGAACACATAGACCTCCAGCTATTGCCCATTTAAACTATAAACCATTGCTTTCATTGTGGGTGACATCACTGTTACAAAGGGGTTTTATCTGAGGACATACCATTCAGCTATATCACGTAACTAACAAAAAGGATATCAGCTTAAAAACGCAATTACATTATCAAGAAAAAATATGGAAAGAATATGTACTAACAAGATGGGCTTTAAAAAGAGACCCCGTTCCCCAAAAGCAATAGAGTATTTTAAAATCAACTTGGTTTTTGGAAAGAAACTAGCCATACACTGTCCAGCCTCTTACTCTTCTAAGTCAGCGGCCCACAGAGAGAAGGTGTCATCACACTTTGTCCCTGCTAGAAGCCTTAGAGGAGTAAGTTCCCTAAGCGGTGCACCACCATTGTCCCCGGATGGATAAGCCGATTTTGGTCTGAGTTCAGTATCAGGAAGCATCTGTGCCCAGATCTAAGCCTTATTCTTCACCCTAGCCCTTGTCACTCGAAAGGGAATAAATATTTGGTTCTGCATCTGCTCTTTTGCTTTCAGTTGGCTCAGAACTTAAGTGGTGAAGGGTGTCGCTCTTTACTTGACCTTCTCAAAGACTCCAGTCCGCTCGGTAGAGTTTCAGCTCATTCTGGAATTGCAGGAAAGGAACAGTGCCAAGTAACCGTGGCACAATGCGACAAAGATGATATAATGCTTGTTCACTGGCAGCCTTTGCTTTTACACTTGACCCATGAACAACACAGGGGTTAGGGGCACTGACCCCCCTGCACAGTCAGAACTCTGCACATAACTTTGACTACCAGAACAACTAATGGCCTACTGTTGGCCGGAAACCTTAACGACAGTTAACAATAGTTAAGGTTCCTATACATCCACAGTCAATGTATATTTTGTATGTTACACGTATTCTGTGTTGTGCTCTTACAACGAAGTATAAGCCGGAGAAAAAATGTGATTCAAAGAATCATAAGGAAGGGATAATACATTTGCAGGGCTGGGCTGGACTGTATTTCTGGAGAAGCCACACATACGGGGACCTGGCTCAACTGTATATGTTTTTAGACAGAGAACGTGAATTAAGTGGCTACATTTGGAAAGAAACCCAGGCCTTTTAACTCTCAGTGAGGCAAATGGTCTTTCTTCACTATACAGTACTGCTTTGACCAAAGCCAAAAAAGGTTCTCCTGAGTCGTGGGAGCTAAGTTTGGCCACACACCAAATTATGATTTGACGTTGGAGAGAAGTGAGTTTAGGTTTTTTGGCTCCTTCATTTTTGAAATGCCAAGTTACCTTTATAGGTTGGGACAGTGTCCAACTTTCCTTGTTTAGCTTGTTGTCTCTCCAAAGGCCGGATGATGGCCACAGGCTGCACTTTGTAAGAATTGAAATCCCGTTTGTACGTAGTGCCAAGATCAATCTCCCCCTGTTTTGGTTTATATTCTTCTGGTACCTGGCGAGGCTGTTTGACTATTTCGTAAGGACGATAATCCGATCTGAAACATATAAATTTGAAACATAGCCTCACAGTTTCTTAATTAGAAATAATCATTATCTCAACGCAGTATTGAAATTTCCAAGGTTTCTTTTTTCATTTGAAAAGTCTAAGAAGATATTAAAATGGTGGCAGTTGATAAACTACTTGAGAGAAATAATTCCTTTATGCCCTATCCAGTGACTAAATACGTTAAGAAAAAATATGTCAAAAATCCTGGTTTTCAAAACATCATTACAATGCATCTTCAGTTGACTGGATCTTACATAAGTAAAATCTTTAAGTAACGGAATGTTTTTCTAACCTAGAAGGAAATTTTCGGATTTCATGAATCTAAAATCTACCCCCTGGGTCCACTTTGTCCAAATCTTTATTCGTCCTACTTAAAGACTAAGCTATTTGGGCATGCTCTCTTCTTATTGAGATCATAAGATCTTCCTGCTTAGTATTGAATCATCAGTTACGTGGATAATTAACACCTGAACTCTGGACTTCAGCCTTAAACCGCATTCATAGTATGGATGTGATTCTGCCTCATCTCCGGACCTCCCAGAAGCCCTTGCCACAGATGGGAGCTGTGTGGCGATGCGGCCACCCTGGGCATCACGTAACCTCACGGGGCAGAAGGAGAGCTGCAGACACTTGGGTTGGCTGGTGGGGTGCGGAAGGGAGGTGACAGACCCAGCGTGATCAGACTCCCTCCCTGGGTCCGAATCCCGGCTCTGTCGTTCACGAGATGCGTGACCTTGGACGACTCAGTTAACCCGCCTGTGCCCCAGTTTCCTGACATATAAAATGGGCCGATCTTGCCATGTACCTCACAGGGTTATTTCAGAACTGGCACATGTACAGGCGTGCACGCACACATATTTACGAGAGCTTGGTGCCCAGTGAGGGCAACACGTTAGCCACTACTATTTATTATTACTACAAGTCTTCAAAATTGCTTTCTTCTCTTCTGGACTCTCCTGTGTCACTCATTTTAGTTGTTTAAACCATCGTGTACTAATCACTACTTTCTGTGTGTGTCCATAAGCAACACTGAACACTTGTTCCCTATTTAGCGAAAGGCATCCCGGCGACTTGAGCTGCACAGTCGGAAAGCCAGGACTCACCGTCAGGCCTCTGCAATCCTATCAGCGCGGCCTCCGAATCTCTTGCAGACCCCACCCTTTCCTCCTCCGTGGCGCTACCAGAATGGCCCAAGCTTTCCTAATCCCTGTTCAAACCTATTAGCTTCTCTCCAGTCTGGTCTCACGTTGCACCCAAAGGAATCCTCTCACTTGTAAGTTTGATCAGGTCATTCCCACCGGTATCTCCCTCACCCCTTCCAAATGCAAACAGGTGGGTGGACAAGAGAAGAAACTTTCAGCGGCTTCGTGTGGCTCCAAGGACACGGCAAAAACCGCCGGGGGCCTCCTCCGCTAGCCTCAGCACCCGCTTCCTCCTGCAGGGGGAGGCGGCCTTCTCTAGGAATTGCCTTCTCTCCCCTCCCCTCCCCTCCCCTGCCCGCCATCTTTGCCGGGAATGCACTTCCTTACCTACTTAATTCAGTCAGTTGCTTCACACCTGTCGGGATTTAGCTCCCTCTTCTCTTCTCCCTGATAAAGTCAAACCTTTTATTCTGGCTCTCAAGTCACCTTGTGCCTGTCCTTCACGCACGTGATCACTGCTGCGATTTTGTACTTCTTCCCAGTGATGTGTCGCTACCTTCGCTGGACTGCAGAGTCTGTGAGCACAGAGATCGTGGCCGGAACCCCATGCTCACCGCTGTGTGCCAGGGGCTTCGCGTAGGGCCCGACACCTAACAAATGCTTAGTAAATATTATTTAGTGGATAAGTGGTAGAAATCACATACCTCTTACTCTCAAGACATCTGAGTTGTTCTTTGCTCTTCCTGAATGCCAGCTAGAGGGGAACGGGCTAAAATGCGATCAGGGAGATGACAGAGAGAAAGCGTAGAAGTCTTAGTTCCTCTAGGTGGATTCGCTAAGTGTTAGAAAGTATACCTCCAAACCCAAAGCAGCGGTCTATGGAGACGTGGTAGTGGGTAAATGCACTCTCGGCCATCGGATTGGCCCCATACGACGTGACCACAATCATACTTCGGGGCGGGCTTCCCAGCTACCCTGGCAGACATCTAGCTGTCCTGCGGCTGTGACGTTGTACAAAGCATCGAAAATCTTAGAGACAAGTCTAGACATCTGCTCGTTACAGTCCCGTCCTGTGTTACAGAGAAGTACAGAATGACCCTTTATCGTTCGTACCGGCCCATCAGCTGTTGCTGCTTAGTGGGCACAGTCAACATGAGGGAGCTGAGGAAGGGTTCTGAACCCCTGGCCTGCGACCCTCGGAAGTGCTGCTGTTCGCAGTCAAGATACCAAGAAAAGATCCAATGTTTTACTAAGTGTACAGACGGTGATTTAAAAAACGGAAATTATAGTCGCCTGGGCATATTTGGAACTTTTGGGAGCTGGGACATTTTTTTTCTTTCTTTTGTCTTTCTGGTTGGTTGGTTGTTGTGTTTTGTTTCATTTTTACCATTAAGGGATGCTTGATCAAGTCAACTGACAAAACCAGAATTATGAAACAATTGCCTTTTTAAAGGAAGGTATGGCACGGGGCGCCTGGGTGGCTCAGTCAGCGAAGCGTCTGACTCTTGGTTTCGGCTCAGGTCATAACCTCACAGTTCCCGAGTTCGAGCTCCATGTCAGGTGCTACACTGACAGGGGTGGAGCCTGCTTGGGATTCTCCCTCCCTCCCTCCCTCCCTCTCTCTCTCTCTCTCTCTCTCTCTCTCTCTCCCTGCCCTTCCCCCCACTCCTGCTCTCTCTCTCTCTCTCAAAATAAATAAAAACTGAAAGATATGGCGTGTCATTCTTTCCCAATTTTAACATTTAGAACTAGTTAAATGCGAAACCTTTATTCAACAAATATGCATATTGTGACATTTATTTCAGATCTCCGTTATGAATCATTAAGGCATCAAGGAAGAATGTTAAGGTGAAGAACAAAATGAGCAACATTCCCATTTGCTCTCTCTCAATTGTTCTATTTCTTCACCTCATTTTCAATAATTATAGCTTGTTTATTTACCCGAGTTTTTGTTTCTTGACTGCTATCCTCACAAGGCTGTAAGCAACACAGGGGCCAGGTCCCTCATGGCCCACGTCACACTCAGGGACGCTGTAGCACTTGACCCGCTGCACTGAATCTGCGGCAACAGACTGAGCAGCAGTGGTTAAAGATGCAGATTCCTGGGACCTGTGGTTTCAGGTGGAACGCTGGAATCTGCCATTTTAACCCTTCTGGATGCTTCTAAAGCACACTGTATCTGAGGACTGTGGAAGATCTTCAAATCTGTGGACGAGTCACACGTCTACAGAAGTCGAGTGCAATCACCAAAACAATGCTACCTCAAGGGCGGCCCGAAATGTTAGAGGGACAAGTAATGGCCTGAGAGTTCGAAGCTCTCAACCTTGGCTTACGCAAGGAGAATGGGCTCTGTCTAAAATGAGAAGAGAACGGGTAACACTGCAGATTAAAGTGGTTACGGAGCATTTTTAAAACCCCAAGTTATAGAAATCTATCTGATGTGTGTGTTTCCTGACACCAGAAACTTCTATTTATTGATTTTTATACTTAACACCTAAGATTGTGCCTTGACTATGGTGTGCACATTAACAGAATAAAGACAAGAATTAACTCACTGACAAAGGTACAAAACAAATTAAAAAAAAAAAAAAAAAGCTAAGTCTGGGGCGTCTCGGTGACTCAGTCGGTTGAGCGTCCGATTCTGGATTTCGGCTCAGGTCAGAATCTCACAGTTTGTGGGATCGAGCCCCGCATGGGGCTCTGTGCCGACAGCATGGAGCCTGCTTGGGATTCTCTCTCTCCCTCCCCCACTCCTGCACGTTCTCTCTGTGAAAAATAAATTAACTTAAAAAACCAAAACCAAAAACAAAACCAACTAAGTCCCAATGGAAAGTTCAGGGTCAGAAAGACTTCTTTTTGTCTATCCAACACTGAATAAACATGGAGTGTCTACTCTGTGCCAGCAGGCCTCCCACTAGGTTCCTGGAAATAGAACGTGAAGATTTGAATAGACAGTTCCTGCCTGTGTGGGCCTCTGAAATGGGAGTTAATGATAAATAACTAAGGTGCTTTGAGGCCTTACATAGGGGACTTTTACCCAGCCTGCAAACTGGGTACAGTGTCAGAGTGATAACTAGGTTGAGACGTACAGGCTAAGTGGGCATTAACTGGGGTAAAAGGGAGGGAAATTTCCAGGCAAGTGAAATAACATACTGGAAGGCTCTGTGGCAAGGGAGACCTGAGATTTTTCAAGAAATGAAAAATGTCTTGTGGGATGTGACATTAAAAGAGCACGGTGAAAATAAATTAGAGAAGCAAGTACAGACCAAACCATAAAGGGATTTTGGTGGCTATTAAATAAAATGGGAAAGCATAAGTATTTTAGCAAGGAGGTGATAGAATTAGAACTGCATTTTATTTCAAAAAAATTTTTTTATGTTTATTTTTGAGAGAGAGAGAGAGAGTGACAGAGTGTGAGTGGGGGAAGGGCAGAGAGGGAGACCTAGGATCCGAAGCAGGTTCCAGGCTCCGAGCTGTCAGCACAGAGCCCGACGCGGGGCTCAAACCCACGGACTGCGGGATCACGACCTGAGCCAAAGTTGGACGCTTAACCGACTGAACCACCCAGGGCCCCTAGAACTGGATTTTAAAGAGGTCATGTCTGCAGGGTAAAGTATAGGAAACAGATCAGAGATGTAAACACTAGAAGAGATACAGAAAATTCAGGAAGCTACTGCATTCCTCTAGTTGGGAGACAGTGGAAAGCAGCAGATATTAGAAGAGATTTTAAGTGGCTAAAACAATAAAACTTTTTGTTGCCCTTTTTCCTTCTCACTGTTTGCCATTCTAACCTAACGCTCGTTTTTCTGTGTTTCTCAAGTTGCGACTCAACTGGTTCCTTGCTTCTTGGGTTGGTTCAACTTCAATCAACTTAATAGTTCAATTTAAAGAATAAAACAACTTTATTAAGCCCAGAAGAGTTGGAGAAAAGTAAAGCAAATAGTTTCTGAATATTTACTTAAATGTCGTTATTCCTTCCATTTTACCACGGCATGCTCGAAATTCTTGCTTGGGCTTCAGACTCTGAGGTGGAGGAACATTGCCATATGTAGGATATTTTTCCAAATATTCAGTTGTGGGGCAGGACGTGCCAGAATTTTCATAAATCCTTGTGGTTCCGTGTGGACAATGATGCCGCCTGTGCAAACATAAATAAACTGAAAGATTATTTTGGCTTTCAAAAATATTTTATATAACTGCATCTTAATCAGAGACCTTCAATAAACACACAATCTCTAAATTTAAAAGAAGCTTTACTAATACACACGAACACACAAGAAAACCTGTTTATTCTGCAATGGTGTTTACAAAAATAACGAATAAATTATGGTATATCCTTCATGGTGGAAAAAATTATGGTATTTCCTCTGACAGTGATTGAGAGTGTCTTTTTTATTTTACTTTGTTAATGTTTGTTTATGTTCGAGAGACAGAGCACGAGCAGGAGAGGGGCAGAGAGAGAGAGGGAGACGCTATATCTGAAGCAGGCCCTGGGCTCGGAGCTGTCAGTGGAGAGCCGGACGCGGGGCTTGAACTCACCAACAGTGAGATCATGACCTGAAGTGAAGTCAGACGCTTAACTGACCGAGCCGCCCAGGTGCCCCTGGAGTGTCGTCTTATACTAAGAAGCTGAAAAGCTAACATTTCCCAGGCTCTTGGCAGGCAGGCCCCATGTACAATTTAGCTTTCAACTGTTGGGTGTGCTCAGCTGATGCTCTCAGCACTACGCAGGGAGAGAGGCTTGCGGGGTTGTGGTAGAGGCAGAGAGGCTGGAGCAGGCAGGCGTCAGGCAGCCTTCTGGTTTGCAAGGTGGCTTCCTGTCTGGCAGCTTCGGCAGGAAGGAGTGGTTCTGAAGCCCGACGCTCTGTTGCTGTTTCCTGGGTATTGGCAGGGGCAGTGGCTCCCTTGGCAGCCCAGTTCTGAGGTGAGAGTTTTGGGGAACTTTTCCTGAAAAGCTTACTTTGAAAACTGTTTCTTCCGTTCTTCCAACAATTCTGTGAGCTGCATATACTCCTTAATAAATTCTTTTATGCCTCGACTAGGCAAGAGTAGATTATATTGTCCATGACTAATAATCCTGACCAATATATCATATAAGCTAATAGCAGGTAGTTGTCAAAGAGAATAGGGTTGATCTTAAGGCGTGGCCGTTGCCAGACGCGGAGATTGTAAACAGTGAAAAAGTGGGTTGCGGAACAGTATGTATAATACACTCTATTTCTCTTTCCTTCTAAAGAATGCAAAAACAAGTCCTAAAGAACATTTATTATTTCTAGGACTAGGATGATGAGGGATTTTCACTATATTCTAGATTTTTTGCCTTGCATGTTCATACAGTGCCTCATGTATATTCATTTCATAATCAGAAATAAAAAAGATAAAGTTCTTAACAAAACAAACATAAAAATCCAAGCAAACAAAAAAGAAAAATCAGCTCCTCGGGTCTCATATCATTTCGGGCTCCGGGCTATGTGTGAGGACTACTAACCCAAGCCCAGGTAAGGTTGAAGAAAATGCATACACTCTGTAGATGAGTCAGAACCAGCTAGGGTATCTAGACTCAGTGAACCCCCGGGGAAGAACGTAAGAGAGATCAGCTGTTTTGCATGGAGGCTGCTGGACAGCAGGAAGGATTGCAGTGTGCGGAAGGGCGGAGAGGTGGTGTCATGGGCTATTCAAAATTCAAAGTCAGAGGAGTGGAGAGATTCGAGATTACTGGCTGACAGTGGAGGCTTCGGGAAAGTCCTAAAGTGAGTTAGGACCACAGATGGTCTCTTGGAACAACCAGGGACGGGGAACATAGGTCATGCGTAGAGGTTCTGATACAGGTGCACCGAGTTACAAGAATCAAGTCCAAGCTCTGGAATTTCTCATTATTCTTAGTTTTATTTCTCATGCAAGGCATACATTCGCATTGTAACAAAACAAGCTGAAG
Organism: Panthera uncia; assembly: GCF_023721935.1. Taxonomy (NCBI): domain Eukaryota; kingdom Metazoa; phylum Chordata; class Mammalia; order Carnivora; family Felidae; genus Panthera; species Panthera uncia. The sequence goes on from NW_026057583.1 coordinate 3,683,990, forward strand.
AGCTTATAAAGGAAACCGGAAAAGCCCGTTCTCCCAACGTTTCCAGTCTCTAGAAACTACTTTCTGACGATCATCTCTGCTTTTTAGTTTTTCTGGAGGCTAGCTACATCTGGGTTTTCGTTTTTTCCTTTCTTTCTTTCTTTCTTTTTTTTAAATGAGCTTTTAACATCTTGATCTATCCGCTTAGATTTACTAACTTTCAATCCTAACACAGAAAGATTTAATTTATACCGCTCCACTCACTTCCTGTTACATGGTCACTCATGGATTCCGCGGAATCCACATGCTCATAATGTTTCTTTAGCAAACAGTGATCGAATCCGTGGGGCCAACAGTGACTCCGCGGAAGAAGACTGTGTTTACAGGGGATGGGAGGTTGTCACGCAGGGACCCACAGACCAATTCTGGGTTTCGGGGTGGAGGCTGCTCCCATCTCGGTCGGTCAGATCCCCAAGGCGCACTGCTTGGAGGGGAAAGGGGCTACAGTCAGGCTTGGATGGAAAGCTGGGGATGGAAGAAAGCGTGGCGCGGGCTGAGAGCTCATGGACTTGCAGATCGTCCTATTCCTATTCCTTCCTTCCCCCTAAGATGTTGGGGACATGCACTCTCCCAGCGGGATCTGATCGCACCCCTTAGCAGGCTCTGGACCCGCCGCTCCCGCGCAAGCGTCCTCCGCCCAGCCGGCCGGCGTTCAGTGTGCACCTGGCCAGGGAGTCTAAGAGCAGAACTGTTTCACCCGGGAGCCGGCCGGTGCGGACCCGGGGAGTGCGGTCGCCGCTTCCACGTCCCTTCATCTCCGGGGGGGCGGCCACCACGGGGCTCCGGCCACCCGCGCCCCGCCCGCCGCCACGCTGCGCGTTCCTTACCCGCAGGTGCAGATCTGACACAGACACCAGCTCCTCATGCTCGCGGCTGGCCGCTGCCGCCCCGCCGGCCGCTCCGCACCTGCAGCTACGGCCCCGCCGCGGCGCCCGCGGTCGTCAGGGCAACCGCGGGGCCGGGGAGACGGACGCGGAGCCGGCTTCCGGCGCGCGCGGGTCAGAGGTCGTGCGCCCGGGAGCCCCGCCCCTAGCGTGCGCGCGCGTCCGGGACCGCAGGGCGGGCGTCGCCGGAGACGCGCGTGGTGTGGCGGGGCCGGTGGCCGAGCGGGGCTGAGCCGGGCGGCCGCAGCTGGTGAGTGCGGGCCTGCGTTGGCCGCCGGCGTCCTCCTCGGCCGGCGGGGGCCCCGGGGGCTCGGGGGGCCGGGGCTAGCGTGGCTGGGAGCGGCCGCCTCCCGCAGCCTTGGGCGCCCCCCCCCCTTCCGCCCACGCCGGGGCCGCCGCCTCCCCGAGCCTGCGGACCCGCGATCCTGGAGACCACGAACGCGGGGCCCCGGGGAGGGGAAGGGAAAGTGGACGGGGTGGGGGGTGGGGGCTTTTTCTTTTGAGAGCAAGGAGAGACTCCAGTGCACCTGTGGGGCCAGTGAGCGTGCGACCCGAAACTTTGTTCGGGCTGGGTAGCCGGTCACACAGCCGGTGCTTTGGTGTCGGGTGAAAGCGAGCGGGGGTGCTGGGACGAGGGGCTCGGAGAAGGACCGAGGAGCGGAGGGGACAGGTGTCCGCGTCTCCCCTGCCTCCCGCAGGCGCGCATTCCCCGCGTAGGGTCTGCCTCTGGGCAGTTAACTGCTGTCACCGCCCCGACGAGCTGCGTGACTCCTCGCGGCGGTCCAGTCCCGGAAGGGTGAGCCACCTCCGTCCCACAGGCGTGCTGTGGCCTTCGCTCAGAGGCTCGGAGTGGACCTGGATCTGATGGCCGGGCGTATCCCTTCAACAGGCGTTCACCGGGCGCCTGGGTTAAGGGACCTGGGAACTCTTGTCAGTTCCCACCATTGGGGGGGGGGGGGGGGGGATGTGAGGCTTTGGTGTTTAGCCCATGTGCCATTTGTAACGCATCCCTAATTTTTAGTCCCAGGAAGGAAAGGACCATGGTGCTCAATAGTCTGGATAAGATGATCCAGCTGCAGAAAAACACAGCTAACATCAGGAATATCTGCATTCTGGCTCATGTCGACCACGGTAAGACTCATTGGGGAACAGCTTATTTTCAGTCATTAGGGGGGTGTGTCTGCACATGTGTCAGAGCGGGGAGGGGACGCTGTGGGCTGTTGAGCCTGAGGCTTGCGGAGAAGCCAGTATTTCTTTGGAAGGTTGATGTCCGCGGCGCCCTGGCCATAAAAGCGTTTGAAATGAACACGGCGAACTAGCCATTAGCATTCTTTGGTGCGGTGTATTTCATTGTGTGTTTTTTTTTAAACAAGACCTTGAGGTTTTGTTGTTGTTGTTGTTGTTGTTGTCGAAATAAGCGTTTTTTGTTTTTTGTTTTTTGTTTTTTCTTTAAAAAAATTTTTTTTTCAACGTTTTTTATTTATTTTTGGGACAGAGAGAGACAGAGCATGAACGGGGGAGGGGCAGAGAGAGAGGGAGACACAGAATCGGAAGCAGGCTTCAGGCTCCGAGCCATCAGCCCAGAGCCCGACGCGGGGCTCGAACTCACGGACGGCGAGATCGTGACCTGGCCGAAGTCGGACGCTTAACCGACTGCGCCACCCAGGCGCCCCATGTTTTTTTTGTTTTTTTTGTTTTTTTTGTTTTTTTTTTTTCTTGAAATGGCTTTGTAATCTGAAAAAGTCTAGTCTGGACATAGTGTCTCAGAGCCTGTGTGTGATGTGATTCTGTTTGACTCGTCGGGTGTTTCTGGAACGTCTGCTAGATTCGGGGGGGCTTTGCTGCCTGTGTGGGAAGGGCAGAAACCTGTGACTGGGGCAGCAGTGGAGGCCTGGAGGAGATCGGGGGGTCGAGGCAGCACACGGTGAGGGGCAGAGGGTGGACTCCGTGGGTTGGGACAGCTGGAGGGCTGGGAGGGCAGGGATGGGTTAAGAGGTTTCACAGCGTAGTTGGTGTTAAAGGTGACCCTCGCAGGGGGACTCGAGATGGCAGATGGGGACGCACGTTCCAAGTGGCGACGGCGTCAGTAGGCGAGAAGGGAACGCGTGTGACCGAAGCGCAGGACGCGGGCAGCGCAGAGGTAGCTCGGGGATGATGGTGCGCCGCTGACACATCCCGTCCTTGCACCACCGCGTTGCTTCCTGCTAAGCGTGCTCTCCCTTTCGCACCCCTTCCTCCTGCAGTAGCCGCAGCCGGCTCAGAGGAGCGGGTGTGGTGGTGAGGGGGTGAGAGGGGAACGTGACGAGGCCGCCTGGGCCATAGCTCACAGAGCGCTTCGTGCCGCCTAGGACTGGGATCCGGGTGAGCGCCCCCGCCCTGGAGTGAGACAGCCCCGGTCGGTCGGAACTCCCTTTCAAGTCACCTCGCCCTTGGGAGCGTCAGCACGCAGCGTCTAGACCGGGAAGACTGGGCCTGCCTTACGGGGCGGAGGGGACACTGACGAGGAACCCTTGGCAGGTGCCCGCCCTGTCGTGAGTCTGGTGGTTAACGTTTGCCGTTGGGTAGCAGGGAGCCACCGGGAGAGCAGAATAAAGCAGGGCTGTTGTAATCAACACCGTGGGAAGATTGGTCCGGCGGGAGCGTTCAGTGTGGACGGAAGGCAGAGAGGTCCGTTAGGTGGCTGTCGCTGTGGGCGGAACGGCCGCAGCGGAGTAGCGCGGGAGCTGGGAGGGCTGGTGGGGTCGCTTCGTGGGTGACGCCCGCCCACGGGTTTGTGTAGTTGTGCTGCTCCCATTGCGAGGACCTGAGCTTTGACTGAAGTGTGGGTGTGTGTCCACGTCTGTGTATTTGCTTCGTGAATTAAAGCACGTGGCAGGTCAGTGGTGTGTGGTCCCAGGGATACAGCCAAAGTGCTGAAACACGGTGCTCTCTCGGCACCTGACGTCCTCGGGGAAATCTGCCTGCCAGACCTAGAGTGGTACCCGCAGGACGGCGGGGGAGTGACGCCCCAGGCCTGTGCGCACACACAGTATTTACGCGCCACACGGAGAACGCGGCACGTGTGTTCTTCGGTGCTCCCGCTGACTGCTGTCTGGTTTGTACGGTTACCCATTCCGTGGCTTTGCTAAAATTCTTAGAGTGTACCAGGGACTTGGTTGTCCTAAGAAAAGACCCTCCGTTTGTCACTTCAGCCCAGCATTCTTTAAACAGTTATCTGTTTGTTGCACTTCAGACTGTGTAGTCTTTGTAAAATCTCGCGTGAAACTCAGTGTGTGCCCGAGTCCAGACTTTACCCCGGAGGAGACCCTGGGTGGCCTCAGTGGTAGCTGCGCTGTGGCCGATGTCGTCCGCGGGCTTGCCCTCCGCGGGAGGCGAGGGTGAGCTTCCTGGATTGCTTTGCTCATAAGTGTTTCCCGAAGACGGTTTAACCGGCAAGTGCCAGCTCGGGCTATCCTTGGGGACATGTGGCAGGTTATATTGTTGTCCCTTGGTGACGTCGTATGCCGTGTACCGTCCAGAGACGGACGTGAGTCTTCTGCCGTCATGTTGTTCTGGCCACCGAGAGCTTCAGTTTGTGGCATGGCCGTTAGGGCTGTCACACGATGAATGTAGCGATACTTGATCGAGTTCTCGTAGGACAGAGTTTAGGGGCCACGTGGACGCTGCGCGTCACACGTTCTCTCCTGTCGCTGGCATGGTAGTTCGTGTCGTCGCTGAAGAGTCTGCATTTTACTCTGTCGGTTATGCTTCGGTTAAAAAAAGTTGCTCGATGACTTTTCGGGGGAGGGCGATGAGATCGCGGGTTGGAGCTACAGATTGCCAGCCCTCTGGAGCCCTAGGGTCTGTGTCCTTCCCGGTGACACTCCGTGCAGACAGACTCTTCGAAATGCTTATTATGTCTTAACTTCACTCAGTACAGGTAACTGGGAAATCTTGGCTTAAGCAGTTCTTAAGGTCAGAAATTAATTCTGTAGATACGCTACATCACCCTTCCTCTTTAGCAAAAGTAATAGATTTGAATTACTATTGTTATCTTAACAGGAAAAACTACTCTGGCCGACTGTCTTATATCTAGCAATGGGATCATCTCCAGCCGCTTGGCAGGCAAGGTAAGTAATTGCATTCGATGAAGTCTTGTTGCCTTTCGCTAGGTAGCAGCTGTCCGCAGTGTGATGTATTCGTAGACATCCAGGAAGAGTGCAAAGCCCAGTTTAGGTGTCTGAGAAGCTGCTCGTCTGTTTAGCAAGATAATATAGACGTTGAGAAAGGTACTTTATGTTGCTGTATAGTAATATGTCATAAATGCAGAAATGAGTTTTTGTAACAAGTCCGGTGACGGCTGGCCCAGCTGTGGAAGCTCTCACAGAGCGTGAGGTTCTGTGGAGGACGAGTGTGTGGTTTGGGGAGACGCCGGCAGGTGGGGGAGCACAGTGGACAAAGGGGATCGGGGCTGATTTGGGTGCTGTCCTCGATTCGGGGGGAGCATTTGCCTGGAGGCCCCAGGAGAGGAAAAGTCCTGGTGGAGAGAATGCCGGATTCCGGAAGAACTTGAAGGCAGCCGGAGTCTGAGGGTCATGATGAAAATAGTGTCTTAGGAAATGAAATTAAAGAGATCTTTGTTTCTAGCTGCGAGGGTAAGTTACTCGCAGTAGAAAAATAGAGCAGTTCCTTCCCCCAATGAGTTGAGGATATGATCAGTGGAGTTGATCACAGAGCTGGCATTTCCGATGTGTAGGGAAGAGACGAGCCTCTCCACGCATTGTCCTCGGACAGTTGGTTGTCTGCGGGGAAAATAAATAAAATTGGACTTCTCCTTAACACCGCACACAGAAATCAGCATGTAATTGAAACAGTCGGATGTGAGAAGCAAAATTATAAAACTTGGGAAAAGAATATAGGAAAGTACTTCTGTGACCTCAAGAGAAGGTTTCGTCAATGAGACGAAGAAGTACGTCCCGTTATGTAGGTTTGATCAACTCAGGTACATTGCAACTAAGAACATCTGTTCATCCGGAAATGCCATAAAAAGAGTGAGAAGACAAGCCTGGTAAGTGGGAGAAAATAGTAATAACACATAATTGACAAAGGTCTAATATTCAGGGACTGTAAATAACTTCTGTCTGGAACAGAACAAGTCTGTAATATAACCATTAAAAAGATGGACAAAAATCTTGAACAGGAAACTCCCAGAAGAGGAATGCCACGTGGCCAGTGTGGCAAACTAGGATACTCAACCCCACTGACAGTCGGAGAGATGTAAATTAAAAAAATAATCATTTATCATCGTTTATCAGTATTTGTTTATCATTGATCATGGAAAAAGGAGTGAAGGCTCCTGATGCTTCTAGAGATCTTCGGTTTCAGTGTTTGCCCAGACTTTGTCAGACAGCCTAGGAGCAGGGAGAGAACGACCGGCCCCCCGCGTGCTACATGCCGGGGAGGGCGTGCGGAACCGGAATGCGTGCGGAACGTGGTGCTGTCTCTCGGGGCGTCCGCTCTCTTCCCTTGGCAGCTCACCTTCCTCACCCCCTCCCCACGTTAAAAAACTACGAGGGGCTTTTAGTTTAAAAATGATGTGTTTAAAGCACAAGTCCAGCTCAGACCGTCTTAGTGTCAGCATTTCACTGGGAAGTAAGGATGCGTATGTTGCATTTTACAGTTAAGGTACATGGACAGCAGAGAAGACGAACAGGTTCGAGGGATCACTATGAAGTCGAGTGCCATTTCCCTACATTATGCCAAAGGTAAATCAATCTGTGTTTTAAAGAAAAATAGTTTGTCTCTTCGGTGTCCTCCTTTCTGTTTCCGGATTAAGCGTACGCTTCCGTTTCCATGCTTTGTACTCCACGAATTTCCTTCTGGCCTCTGATGATCTGATGCCAGAGTCAGGCTGTCCAGACTCGGATGCAGATGGGGACCTCTGACCGGCCCGAGGGTGAAGAGCTGGCAGTTCACACCTGCCCACGTCCCCCCAGGTGATCGTACGGATTTCTCCACCAGGAGGGTCGCAAGGCCTTAGCCTTCCATTCCTGGCTGGATCCTTCTTCTGTCCTGTGGCCTCAGTACTGGCTTTAGAATCTTACTCGCTTGGGTTGCCATGTTCGTTACAGTTTGCTCTCCCCTAACTCGGGATGTCGTTTTGACGGTAACACTTGCAGAACTGATGTGACAGAAGTAGTCATACAAGTATATGACATACATGTGAATACTCTCCAAAAAGCCTGTGTTAGTAAAAATAATGCCGACAACCTTCGTGTCTGCCTTTGGAAAATGGCCAAGTAAACTGATACATCCGTGCTGTGAAATGCACGCAGCTGTGCAAACCACTGTTTGATCTGTATGTTATCGTGTAGAAAAAATGTGTTGACAAAAGCAAGTTGCAGAGTAAATATGTGTAAGATGGGAGTGTGTTTTGGGAATAAAATACCAAGCGTGCAGATAAAGATGTCTGGAAGGCAACGTACCGAAGCCTTAACGCCAGTATCCGCATTATGTGAAACTTAGTTTTCAAAACGTTTACTTTTGTACCATTTGGAAGTTTTACACAAAATGTGTATTTTTTTAATTAGAAGAAAATAATAAAGCTCTGTTTCATTTCCCTAATGGATCTGTGGTTCGTCTTCCGCAGTGTTCTATGTCTGACACTGACTCCCAGGAATATTCTGGGAGGTGTGACCGTATTGTCTTTGACGCCGGTCTTTAAAATAGTTTTGTGCTAAACCAGCCCTGAAGCTCTTGGGTATTCTTGGTGAATTCCACGTGTTTAATATTTAAAGTAACGGCTTCTGTTTTTAAAACTACCTGTCACGTTTTAAAAGGTATGTCCTCCTTCTGTGAGCCAGCCAATGGGGCAGCGCTCCGTTTATTTGCCACCTCCCCTTATTTTTATAGACCTCACGAGCTTTGCAGCCTGCCTTTTTCCACACTCGGACCGTTCGTCTCTCTTTCTTGGATGATTCCTCTCGGGTCAGCTTCTGGATTCTGTCTCCAGGTCCTCCACCCCCTTTTGCAAGCGTCACGGTTTACTTTCTATCGATACCACTCGCCCGTTCCAGTGCACTGGTCCCTCTGGTTTCGTGCGGGAGGAGACCGGCTCTAGGGCCCTGGAGGTTGAATGGTCTGCCCTGCGTTTTGTTCAGCTCTGACCTTGGGCGCCTCACTCCCAGACTGTTTTCGATGCGCTCCCTTGACCACACAGAACCGAGGCTTAAGCCCGCATGTGCTGCGGAGGGTTGGCTTATTGAAAGAATGTGTGTGCTATGACGTGGGAGAAATGTTCCTGAAAGCTGAAAACCAGGCGTGTTAATCGGAGTGACGGCTCATAGAAATGGAAGGCAGACGTTGATTCTGGCTCCCAGACGGCCCCGGGTACCGTTGGGACAAGTTAAGGCTCTTCCCTCTGCGGCTCCACCGTTAGGTACCCTTGGCTTTTGTTCTCCGTCTTTGTCTCTGTCACCCTGTGAGTCTTTTCTCTGTCACAGCTTTTCCCTCCTCTCAGTGTCCCCGTCTGCAGAAACTCCCCTCGGCCTGAACTCTTGTTTTTTCATCCCGTTTCTGTTGCTTACTGCTGCTTTCTCTTGTGTTTCCGATCGCACATTCTCAGGAGCAAGACGTGGCCGGGCTCATCTGTTCTGCCAGGCCCGGGCAGAGGTGGCTCCTGCGGATGGGCCACCCGCGGGTCGGACGGCCGCCTCCTACTCTGACTAGTGCCGATGGGAGTGCGGAGTCATAAGGTGTCAGCTGTGTCTCTCTGGGAGCGTGACTGCCTGGCGGGGGCTCTGGCGTAGACATTTGTCACACCTGACGGCTGGTGCGCAGTCTCCTCTCCACACGTACAAAGAGTGGGGCCCTTGCCCTCAGACGCCTCAGACACGAGATACGCTCCTATCTGTGTCTCGGTCCTGATTCTCTGCAAGAGGGTGTTCCTGCCGTGAACGTGGGGCCATCCGAGGGGGACCTCCTCCCGGAGGAGGGAAACCTGATGGTGAAGAAACTCCACGGGTGGTTTTTGTTTCCTGTGTCTGCCCCTTCTTGCTGCCCCCCTCCAAATAACCTCTTAATTAACATTTAGCACAGAGATTCTTTTCTAAGTGCTTTCTGGTTCTGACACTTGATCTAACCGGCTTTCCAAAATTTTTTCAAATCCTTATTTGGATCGAAAGAGTATTTTTCTAGTTTAGAGTAAGTAAATAGGCTTACAAAACCCAGGCATGTATTAGAAATGCTGTTGAAAACCCAAGCATGTTCTAGAAGGTGATACAGTATCACCTTCTATATTGTCCTCCAGGGACCCAATTTTTCCTTGAGAAGAAGATGGAGCCTCCTGTCTTTACCTTTGTCACCAAAGTTTGCTTCAAGGGTCGGGACCATGTTGTTAAACCTTGTTATTTTCCTTTTTTGTATCTCTCTTTGTGTCCTTCCCACAGGGATATCGTACATTTACCCGGTCAAGAGTTAGGACATACTCCTGGCAACGTACTTTATAAAAAAAAAATTCTAAGGGGATGTAATTCCTTTGAATCGTTTAGCCTAGAGTTCAGATGAAGATGAGAGAGATGTCTTTAAGTGGGTCAGATAATTTGAAATTCGTGGACTGTTCTTTGAAGAGTCTCAAGGCATGTTTGCTTTCATTTCTGTTCTATAGCCATTCTTTATACCGGTACATAAATATTGCTGTCCTAGAACTTCTGAAATGAAGTGTTCATTCCAATTCATCTTTTTAAAAATTCTAAATAAGTTGGGGTGCCTGGGTGGCTCCGTTGGTTAAGCCTCCGACCGTTGATCTGTGCTCAGGTCATGATCTCATAGTTCGTGGGATCGAGCCCCGAGTGGGGCTTTGTGCTGACAGTGCAGAGCCTGCTTGAGATTCTCTCTCTCTCCCTCTGTCTCCGCCCCTCCTCCGTGCTCTCTCTCGCTCGCTCTCTCAGGATGATAAACTTTAAAAAGAAAATTCTAAATAAATTTACACGTGTCGCATTTGTGTGTATTATAGAAAATTCTATACGTTATGGAACACCCGAATGAAATAAAAATCACTCCAGTTTTACCACGTTATGTTTTCACATTTTACGTCCAATCCAGCCGTACTCGTGTGTGTGTGCGTGCGTGCATAGATGCACATGCAGGCTGTGAGGTCTCTAACTAAATTTCCCCCCCAAATGATGAACTACTTACTACAGTACCAGTCAGATGTGATTATCACCGTATTCCCGGTTCTTGAGGTGGTGTTGGTGCGGACACCTCTACGTGAGCAAGGCCATCCGGGTAGGCCCATTAAGGGCTAGGGAGTGAATTGTGCCCACGTGTGAAATACCCCGTAACCTCCAGGCGGGGACGGATGCCATTCAGCCGCAGCAACTGATGCTCTTTGGGAGTCTTTTTCAAGAAAAGGTGGCATTGAGATTTTGGTAAAATCTTCCAATTTTTAAACTACTGGCAACTTAAAATTCTTTTAAACACCATGTAGAACAAATTGTAGTGGACTTTAATTCTTAGGCTTTCTGTTTGTAACGTGAGGCATACGCTAGCTAACAACCTGGTTCGGTGGGACTTTCCGGATCCAGCCGGGAGGCAGCCACGTGTGGCTCGGAGGCCAAGAATAGGCAGGGCGTTGTGCGGGCTCACCTGCTCTTAATCTCCAGAGACCAGGCCAGGGGAGGGGACTCGTGCCACCCACCTTCACACGAGGCCAGCATGCACCAGAAGGTTCTTCTCACTCAGACGCAGTAGCTTCCCTTTCCTTCCGGAAATGTGAACATTAACCCACAGTCCCGACGGTTGTCCTCGTTGTGGGACGGAGGCTGGGAGGGACGGGCTCCGTTGTCCCTTGTTTGACTGCAGGTCAAACATTTTCCTCTTAAGATAACGCTTTTCTTTGTGAAGCATTCCGTTGGTGGCAGGCGTAAGAAAATGGGTGCGTGGGATCCTGGGCCGGAAGCCTCAGATACGGGATTTTGTGTGATCGTCACAGTGGCTCTGGAGACACGTAGTACCCTCATTTTACATACGTACCGAGTGGAGTTCGCGGAGTTTCAGGAACTTTCCCGGGGAGAGAGTGGCTAGCATGGGGCAGTGGTCCTGGGAACCACGTGCTTACGCCCCCAGCTCGCTCAGCTGGGCCCGGGTCTGGAGGAGGCGGGTCAGTGCAGACCGTGGCCGGCGGCTCCCGTCCACGAGGGATCGCGGGGGCTACGTACAGATGTCTGGGGCCAGCGTCAACCACGTGCCCGCTGCGCTCGGTCACTGCCCTCGATGGAAGCCTCTCCAGTGTCTCTTCCGCACGTTTCTGTGGCTTTACCGCCCTCCGTCAGCCTCCCTCTGCTCCTTTCCTTCCCGAAACTTACACTCTGCAGACGTTCCAAGGGAAACCGGCATCCCTGCCTCCTTGCCGTCTTGTCGTTGCCAATCTCTCCGCCGCCTCCAGGCTGTTTTCCCAGGACACTGCTCTGCCTGTCCTTCTTTCCGGTGAACGCTGCTCCTTCCTCCCGCATCTGTCTCTGGGGTGAGACGCGGGGTTGCCATTCTCTTCGTTCCCTGGTCCTAGTTCAAAGCTTAATTCTTCCAGCCTTGTTTTAACACCCCATCTCTTTTGAGACTCATCCCGTCTAACCGCTCTCGTCTTTCTTGTCCTAGACGGCTCCTGATGACGGTGCCTGCTTGTTAGTGACTTTGGGGCCTGGCTCATAATTTCCCTTTTTACCCAAATCTGTCAAGTTCACCTTCACCGTGCCCGACAGTGGCGTCTCCGGCAGCGTGGGCTCCTGCTTCTCCACCCGCTCGCTGTCGGGGCTCCTTTCTAGATTGTAGCCTTGCCTGGAACTACCCATGGTGACGTTTGAGGATCGAAGGCTCCCTTGCCCCCAGTCCTGATTCTCTCCCGCTCTCACCTGTGTGGTCAGGCACCCATTCTCTGATTTGATGATGTTCACGAGTGCCCTTCATTCACTCCCGGCCTCTGACAGCCCGGATTTGTCATTCTGCCGGCAGTCTCTCCAAGGTCCTCGGTGTCTTTGCTCCCTCGGCCTTCGGTCTTACTTCTCCTGGCAAAACTCTGATCCTTGACACAGCCAGCTCTACACCTTTTCCTCCCGGCCGGTCCGCGGGGCTGTGGCACTTCCCTCTCTCCTCTGCCGGGTCTCTTGCGTTCTCTCCAGCGAGCCATTTGAACCTCCTTCTGGACCCCCGCCCACCTCCCTTCCCCTCCCTCAACCTCAGCTGGCATCCTTACCTGCTGGGTCCCACAAATGGAAAAGATTCAGCTGCTTGCCAGCTGAAATTTGCCACACCTCAAAACGTAATGGTAGTAGTTTTTTGTTTTTTTTTTAACGTTTACTTATTTTTGAGAGAGAGAGAGAGACAGACAGACACAGAATCGGAAGCAGGCTCCGGGCTCCGAGCTGTCAGCCCAGAACCCGACGCGGGGCTCGAACCCACAGACCACGAGATCATGACCTGAGCCGAAGTCGGACGCCCGACCGACTGAGCCGCCCAGGCGCCCCAGAATGTGATGGTATTAGTATCTGTGCTTACTCTTCTCCTGTTACCACGAGAGGGCTGTGCTCTGGACTTGGGTCCTGTGGAGTGTCTTCTCTCCTGTAACTTCATCCTCTCTGCTTCCAAGGATGCGCAAGGCTGCCTCGTCTTTAGAAAGATGACGTTCATATGTCCTTCTGGCCCCACGTCCCCTGTGCTGTCCTGGTCAAAGGGGTGCTGCTGTCACTCAGCTCCTTGACCCTGGGACCCGCACCTTATTCGTGGCACATACGACCAGTAAAATTGAGTAAGAGGCCATGGTCCCTGACCTTCCCTCCAGGGTGAGGTAAACAGATTCCAAGCAAGTTGCCAAGTTTGGAACCCTTACGTAGGTTCCGAGAAACGAACGTCGACCTTTTTCTTATACAAGGCTTCTTTATCCTGGTTCCTACTCATACATCCTTTTGAGCGAAAATGCCAGTGATGGACGAATCAAGACGGCGTGGACGTGTCGTTACTAGATTTACTCCCCACGCAGCAGGGTTTCAGAGGCGGAGAAGCTCTCCGTGATGTCAGTTCAGGATGTGGCCGCGGGCTGAGCTGCGGTGTCGGTGGGCACACGCAGAGCCCAGGGCCGGTGAGGTAAAGCGTAGCCAGGGGAGGCCCATGTGTGGTCTGACCTGTTTCGTGCTGGGAGGAGTCTGGAGAGGACTTCGGGATGGGCCTCATTTGTCGGCCATTCAGGGTTGCATGTGGATCACTGTTTCCTCCCTCCCCCCTAAACCGCCTCACGTTTGACATTTTTGCTGGCGGGGTCAACCACCCGTGATCTCTTCCTATAACAGCCTTCTCATGAGTACCCGCTCAGTTCTCCTGCTGGGACCTGTTCCCTGTGTCAGCAGATGGGAGAGAAAATGCATCGCGTGGTTCCGTGAAATAAGCCGTATCGGTTGATCTTACATGATTTTATGCATTAATTTAAGATATAAAAAGGGACGACTGTGGGATCTCCTGTGGAAGCCTGTGGCTGCCATATAGTTGGGGTAAATTCACGTCCGTGAGTGTTCCGTGTTCTAGGCGATGTCCTCAGAAACACGGTCTCATGGCCCCGGTTCTGCCTGTATTCCCGACACTCCTGTTGTGGGAAGTAGCATTCTCCCGGTGTGCTGGGGCATAAAGACGCCTGTGCGATGCGCACATCATCGTCCACGAGAGGAGTGTGTCTCTTCCTTCGTTTGAAGGCACGTTTTCTCTCCTCAGCTTTCCGTGTGTGTGTTGGCCAACATCTCCAGTGTTTTGGGGATTGAATGTGGCCTCACGGGAAGTTTCCCTCTTCGCAGGGATCTTTGGCAGGTGCTCGTGACAGATGTGCATCTTCAAATGAAACGATGATCCGTGGTGCTTTAAAACTGGAGGACTCACGGGCAAGGGAGACGTTACTTTCCCATAACTCCCTAATGGCAGAAATTTTGTGGGAGGTGCCTCCCATGATTAACTTCAGGTCTTCCAACTTTTTCTTTTCCCCAGTTGCCCGGAACATTTAAAAAAAAAAAAAAAAAAAAAAAGGATTGGTGCTCTGCTGATTAGACCAGTGCCTGAAATGAAGGAGCATATTTTGGAAGGCCTGGGATGGATGGTTTAATGCTTTAGCAGGAGTCCGTCCTGTGCACAGCTTCAGGACTGAGGGACAAATCAGAAAGATCATTTAGGGGGTGCCTGGGTGGCTCAGTCGGGCATCTGACTTCAGCTCAGGTCATGATACCACATTCCATGAGTTCGAGCCCCATGTCGGGCCCTGTGCTGACAGCTCGGAGCCCGGGGCCTGCTTCGGATTCCGTGTCTCCCTCTCTGTGCCCCTTTTCTGCCCAGGGAAACAAGTCAGGGAGGCACAGTGTGGCTGAAGACGGCGGACCAGTTGTGCTTACTGGCTTTCTTCCCCCTCTGAGGGACATTGGATTTCTTTTCCCTACTTTTGACATTGAGTTTGAAGGTATTAAGATGAAAATAGTTGTTGCGAGTCAGAGACTGGCCCTGTGCTGAGTTCGGCACTCGTCAGCCATGTGACTGAGGAGGGCGCTGGTCTTCCCCATCAGACACACTGGGGAGGTCGGACAGGCTTCTGTGTTGCAGGGCTCCTCGAGCCTTTACTAGGGTGTATGTGCATGGTGAGCCTCTTCCTCACCCCTCCACCCTGCCACTGCATTTCCCAAAGGGTTTTGATCACGCACTTTTTTTTCCCACGTATGCAAGTGAAAACACTTTGTGTATTCCTAGCTTTCTGTTGTTTTCTAGGTCTGGACTTGCTGTCCCTGAATGAGTTTCAGGGGGTCTGGATTTAGATGCCTCATTAGAGGAGTATAGACAGACAGATGGCTAGATAGATAGGTATGTTTGTTTTTTCTGGATGTTACCTCGAAGTTCTGTAACCCCAGTAAAAGGCAAGAGCCCGAGGAAGGAAGCCCGAGGTTTCTCTGGGAGTGCATTTTTAAATTCTGTAAAGAACCTGACAGCAGACACGGTCTCTGCAAGTTCTGGATCCGATCCGGGTATTCCCGGGCTTCAAGGTGCTTACAGTTGTCCCACACTGGAGTCTGGAGTTCATCCAAATGAACGAGCCAGGGTTCCCCAGCTGCACAACATAAAGGAGTCAAGACCTCCGTGTCAGACAGACCTGGGCGTGTTTCTGGCCAGCTACTCAGTGACCTTGGGTACCTACCTCTCCTCCCTTCAGGGGCGTGCTTCTCTAGGAAATGAAGGGTTAGGCTAGGAGAATGCAGAGAGATTTTAGGCGTCTCACGGCTTCTGTTTCACGTGACGGGAGCTGATAGGACCCTGGACTCCCTTGCCGCTGCTCATTTTCCTCTGGCTTATTCTATAGAGGGCATGGGCTTATCCCAGAGGGTGCTGTGAGTCCTGACAGTAAGGCCCCACTGAGGCCCGGGGGCCACTGCCCCAAGGCCCAGGGTCTTTGACAGCTTTGGTCTTCTTTGGAGCTGTCCAGGTCCTCTGTCTGCTCAGAGCCCTCCCCGGTGGGGGCAGCGGAGCCAGAAATCCGTGTAAAGCAATTTGCACGAGAAGACCGGGAACACGTTGCGGGTGGGGATGTGTAAGAAGCAGCCTGTTGCTAATTGATGGCGGTCTCTCCCACTGAGCCCCAGCGCGCCTTGGAATCCTTAACCCGGTGCTCAGAAGTCCCCGACCGGTGGAGTCTGGGCAGGAGAGATGAACCTGGTGCCGTCCTGAGTGGGGTGGTTAAAGTATGTGTTTGGGGTCTGCCAGGTTTAACTGCCACACGACCATTTTAAACTCTTTGATCTCAGGCGGTTTTCCTTGGATTGCATTCTACCTAGAAGTCCTTGAGAAGGACGCTGAGCTCTTCTGTGCCCGAGTCCCGCTCTTTGAAATCGGGCTCGTGGTAGCGACAACCTCAAAGGGTGGTGGGCTGGTAAACGCAGGACAGTGTGTGTAGAATGCTTGGGGCGGAGCCAGGCCCTGAGAGTCCAAGGACAGGGGCCCTGGCCGTGCCCCCTGTGGTGGTGGTCACTCTTAGCCCCGTCCCCTGGGGCGCAAGGCACGTCGTCGGTGTTCCAGCTGGATGGGGGGGGAAACGGGTCTAAATGGCCTTCCAGGTGTAAGTCCGGCCCTTGGGTTCCGGAGTAGTTCTGGAGCCCGTGGTTTCTTTAACTGCGATCTGGCGTGACATGTCTGTGCCCTAGGGTGACTCATCGTCCTGGCCTGTCTGGAACTGACTTAGGGGTGTTAATGGGATGTGGGACTGACTTGGGGTGTGATAGAACAGGGACTTTCAGGGCTTGGGACAAATCGCACGGTCATCGCCCTCCTAAAAGCTGAATGGTCTTCTTCCTCGTGAGGCCTCAAGGGGGTGATCCGCGTGTGCCCGCGGCACGTAGCGCACTGCTCGGCACGTAGTGACTCCCCGGATTTGCGTGTCTAAGTCTCAGATTCACACCCTGCTCTCTGCGAGCTTGTAGGGAAGCAGCGGCCACGTGCTTCGTGTCTTTTTGAGTCGGCATTTCCTGTGTGGGCCCCTCTTGACCAGCTTTTACACCCAGGCTCGTTTTCTGCCGGTCTCCACTTCCAACCTGTAGAGCGAATGTGGTGATGTTCACCTCACGGGGCCCTGCTGAGGGTTCGGTAACGTGGGATTGCGCGTCCCGAGGCCCGTCTAGCACAGTGCCTGGCTCACGGAAGCCCTTAGTAAGCGGCCCCTTTTAGAAGAACGAAGCCCGGCAACGTCAGGGAGAGATGCCCCTTGGGGTCGGAGGTCCATCGGTGGGAACCCCCACGTCGGGGCGACGGTGGTGGGTCGACCTGTTTGGCTTCTTTAGCTCTATTGTGTCTCCCGGCACGTTTCTCATTGTGAATGCCTGGGAGGGAGCGCTGTGTGCCCGCACGACGGAAAATGTGTGTTTTCTGGCTCTGTTGTAGGTGGTGAGGACTACCTGATTAACCTCATAGACTCTCCAGGACACGTGGACTTCTCCTCCGAGGTGTCCACGGCCGTGCGCGTGTGTGACGGCTGCATCATCGTGGTCGATGCTGTGGAAGGAGTCTGCCCACAGGTAGTAGGTCCTGATGTGGGGATCTGTCACTGGGTGAGGAGGGCGGGGACGGGGGGAGGGACTCCGCACGGACGGCTCTGTGCCATTCTGGACATTCTGCTGGCGGAAAGTTGGCTGTACGTTTCATTCGAGAACGTTGTGTGATGGAGTCAGTCACCCGCATCTTGAAGGGATCATAGCGACGATGACCGTCCCTTTCAGTACTTGGCAGTGTCTACGATGCCCTCTCAGAGAGGATCCGGCCAAGTCTGGGGGTGTTGAACTTGAGGAGGATTCTCATGAGAGGTCGTCGATGGCAAGAGGCCAATCCAGCTGTCCCCCGCGTGAGATTCTCTTCTGTGGGCTTCTTGGGCTATGGTTCCACCCCCGCCCCCTCCCCCCCGCCCCCTCCCTCTCCCCCCGCCTCAGTGGGAAAGGAGGGGGTGTGTGGTGGGACACCTGGCCTTTACGGTAGCTCTCCAGGCTCGGTTCTTATAAGGCCTTGTTTGGAGGCCTTACATTTTATCTTATAAAACGCCGTCACCTTTGTATCCTACTTCTTAACATACCCTCGTATGTTTTACTATTAAAAAAATTTTGGGGCGCCTGGGTGGCTCAGTCGGTTGAGCGTCCAACTTCGGCTCAGGTCATGATCTCGTGGTCTGTGAGTTGGAGCCCCTCGTTGGGCCCTGTGCTGACGGCTCGGAGCCTGGAGCCTGCTTCGGATTCTGTGTCTCCCTCTCTCTCTGCCCCTCCCCTGCTCATGCTCTGTCTCTGTCTGTCACAAAAATAAATAAAACATTAAAAAAAAATAAAAAAAAAATTTTTTTTAAGTTTATTATTTTTGAGACCGTGTGCAAGCGGGGGAGGGGCAGAGAGAGGGAGACACAGAATCCGAGGAGGCTCTAGGTTCTGAGCTGTCAGCACAGAGCCCGACGCGGGGCTCGAACTCACGGACCGCGAGATCATGACCTGAGCTGAAGTCGGCCGCTTAACTGACTGAGCCACCCAGGCGCCCCAATATTTTTAAAGAAGGATAGTAAAAGGTTTAAATTACTCAGATGGGGGAAATTTGATAATTGCAAGAAGTTGTGCCGTAATTGTCCTGTTGCTTCCCCTCCGAGCCCTGAGGGCTCAGGTCCCCCGACTTGCGAGACAGAGCCTTCGTCTCTGTCCTGAAAGGATAGTGGTGTTAATGCACCTGACTTCAGAATAGCAGAGCAGCGGTTCGCTCTGAGAGGGGATTGTGGGCAGGAAGGTGTGCGTGGGCCTCCTGGGGGAAGGCTCTGTTTTTGGGGGCCTGTGTGTTGGCAACATGAGCATTTGTTTTCTAGTTGTTCAGAAAAGTGTGTGCGTGTGTATAATTCCACCAAACTCTGCTATTTTCTGCACAACTTACCCTTCTTAAATAACTTGTCAGTTCCGCAGAGGCAAAGACCGTTTCTTGTCTGTAGCTCTTTCCCTCTGTGTCACGGACACAGAGTCCGTGCTAAGTGCTTAATGAGCGCACCTGTGTGAACGGTGTTGTCTGAGTTGTGATAAAGGAGTATGCAAATGAGCTGATTGTTAATCAGGGTCTTTTAAGGTGCTTTAATTATTTCGAATCGTGAGTTTCACATTTTCTTTTCTGTTTTCACCAGACACAAGCTGTTCTGCGACAAGCCTGGCTTGAGAACATCCGTCCGGTTTTAGTGATTAATAAGATAGATCGCCTGATAGTGGAGCTGAAATTCACCCCCCAGGAGGCCTATTCTCACCTCAAGAATATCCTAGAGCAGGTATTTCATCCTTCCCTTCCACGTTTTAAAACTCGGGGCTCAAAGAAGAGTTGTAAGGAAGTTGCTAAGTTGAGAATAACGCGTTGCCACAGAACTTCACTTTTACGCAGCGTTTCCATCTGAGATCCCCATGTGTTGGAGTCCTCGTGCTGCAACAGGGGACACGGGACACGCCTCCCCTCAGGAGCCCCTCCGTCTCCTGGAGGCATCCTCGGGTACAAAGCGTGGATAATAGGATTAGTGCTGTCCTTGAAAATCTTGTAGTTTGGTTCCAAACTGAAGCAATATTAGGAGGCTTTTCTTTTTTTTTTTTTTTTTTTTTTGTTTTGTTTTTTTGGCATCTGTTTCTCGATAACATTTTACCCAGTCATTCATTTATTTCCCCAGCCGACATTTACACAGCTGCATGTTGAACGGTGAATTCTGGGATGTCCTTTGTGTGATAGGGGTGCGAATGTGACTACAGGTCAGAATCCCTGTTTTCGAAGATCTCGCAGCGGTGGGGAGGCTTTAAGGAGAACTTTGGAGAACATGCGAAGCCCCAGGCGTGGTTTTGAGGGCCACCACACCCAGACTGGGTCAGGAGCGGGGAGGGTCAGGCAGAGTGGCAGCAGAAGCTTCAAGATGGAAAAAGGTGGGGATATGGCCGGGGCGTTCAGGAAAGAGGGGATGAGATGTGCAAGGTTGTAAACGCCAGAAAGAGCACGATACGCTGGTCCTACCTGGAGAATGAGATCGCGTGCGGCAGAGGCAGGAGGTGGGAGTCGGAAGGGATCTGGGGCTTAGATTATGGCGACCCTCGTGTGCCAGGCGTGAGGCTTTGAACTTTGTTCAGGACGGTGGGGCACCCCTGAGGAGGCCAACTGAGAATATTTCTCGGCCGGAGGGAGGAGACGATCAGAGTAGAGCGGCGCAGGAGAGTGGCTCAGTGGATCCGGTGCCCCCTGGAGGCGGACCGGCGCGGCCCCGCCCGGGCCAGCGGCCTTTGCAGCCGTGAACGGGCTGACAGGTTGGAATTGGGGTAGCTTGCAGGATTTCTGAATAAAATGTTCCATTTTCTCTCTGCGGTAGGAAATGAGGTGGTGACTTGGGAGGGGAAGAGTCGGGGACTGGTGGCCGGGAAGGGGGCCTGACGAGAGCGGAGAGAAGTCCAGGTGTGAGAGCTGGCGGGGCGAGCGGGGGCTCAGCCTCTGAACTAGCCCGTGAACTCACTGGGGACCGTGAGTCCCTCGTGACGCCAGGCCCGGCGCTAGAGACAGGCCGCAGACACCGCCCCCTCGTGTCGGCGTGACATTCCCAGTCACGGAGGTGACCTTTCCGAAGCTTCCGGTTTAGTCTCGCTGGGTTCGGAAGGAGAGGGCTGTGAGTTGGTCAGTGTCGTGCGCCTCACCTCCGCCTGTGGGTGCTTCCCGGGAGCCCGGCGTGACTGGTGATGCCCGACCGCGCGTCTCCTACGCCTCCGAGTGACGTTCCGCCTTTCACCGTCTCTCCTAGATTAACGCGCTCACGGGAGCTCTTTTTACTTCGAAAGTCCTAGAAGAGAGAGCAGAGAGAGAGACTGAGTCCCAGGTGAATCCAGGTTCTGAGCGAGGAGAGCGAGTGTATGACTGGAGCGCTGGGTTGGAGGACACGGACGATTCTCACCTCTACTTCTCTCCGGATCAGGGCGGTGTGGTGTTTGCCAGTGCGGTAGACGGCTGGGGCTTCGGGTAAGTGTCCGAGCCTCCCGAGCCCCCCTCGGGGACTGTGTGTAAGGCTGGTCTTCTCCGTGGAGCTTCTTGTTTGGCCACGATCACCGACGCGTATGTAGTTGCGAGACAGGCTAGAGCCGTCCTGTACCCGGGACCCAGTACCCGCCGCCCCGCCCCGCCCCCGCCCCCGCCCCCGCCCCCGCCCCGCGCTGATGTCGACGTCGATACAGCGCGTCACAGCAAAGACCCCCTCACGCGCCCACGCCCGCTTCCTCGCACCCCCGGCCCCACCTGCACCCTCGCGCTCGCCACATGTCTTCCATCTTTGTAAGGTGTCGTTTCAAGGATGTCATAGAACCAGAATCAAACGCTCTGCAGCCTTCTCTGGATTGGCTTTGTCACTCGGTGTAATTGTCCAGAGACTTAACTAGGTTGTTGCACGTGTCGGCAGTCGGTTCCTTTTTATTGCTTAGTAGCGTCCCCCGGTGCGGACCTACCACGGTTTAACTGTTCACACATTGGAGGACACCTGGCTCTTTTCCAGTCTGGGGCCGTTCTGCGGGAAGCTGCCACAGGCGTGCCCGGACGCCCGGGTAGGTGTTTCGGGGACACGAGTTCTCATTTCTCCGGGGTCAACGCGCGGGAGTGCTTTTGCTAGGTCGTGTGGCAGCCGTGTGTTGTGTGCTTAGCGTCGAGCTGTTTTCCCGAGGGGGCGAACCATTTCACGTCCCGGCCGGCAGCGTCTGAGTGACTGGTCTGGATTCTCCACGTGTCACCACCGTTTGGCGTGGTCACTTTTTTTTTTTTTTTTTTTTTTTAAGCCATCCTGACGGGTGTGTATTGGAACGTGACCGCGGTCTTCATCGTGTTTTCCTGACCGCCGGTCTGGTGGCACATCGTTCCGTGTGCCGATGTGTCGCCGATTTGTCACCCGGGTATCCGTGGGAGACATGTCTCTTCGTGGCCTTTGCTCGTTTTCTTCTCTGTTTTCTTTCTTTTTTAATTGCGGTATAAATGACATACAACGTCATATTAGTTGAATGCGTCTCTATTTGTATATACTGTGAAATGGTCACCACGATAAGTGTAGTTAACTGTACATAGTTACAGAACAGGACTGTTGTCTTGCGATCGGACTTTTAAGGTGTACTCTCTTGGGAGCTTTAAAATCTGCAGTGCAGGGGGCGCCTGGGTGGCTCAGTCGGTTAAGCATCTGACTTTGGCTCAGGTGATGATCTCACGGTTCGTGATTTCAGGCCCCACATCGGGCTGTGTGCTGACAGCAAGGAGCCTTCTTGGGATTCTCTCCCTCTCTCCCTCTCTCCCTCTCTCCCTCTCTCCCTCTCTCCCTCTCCCCCTCTCCCCCTCTCCCCCTCTCTCCCTCTCCCTCTCTCCCTCCCTCCCTCCCTCTCTCTCTCTCTCTCCCCCCCCTTCTTGCTCTCTCTCTCTCCCTCTCTCTCCCTCTCTCTCCCCCCCCTTCTTGCTTGCTCTCTCTCTCTCTCTCTCAAAATAAATTAACATTAAAAGTCAAGTCTGAGAACTCTGCATGGCCCCTAGATCCTGAAGATTTTCTCTCAGTTTTTTCTAAAAGTTTTATGGTTTTACTTTCTGCATTTAAGTCTGTGATCTAGGGGCGCCTGGGTGGCTCAGTTGGTTGGGCGGTTGACTTCAGCTCAGGTCATGATCTCGCGGTCCGTGAGTTCGAGCCCCGCGTCGGGCTCTGTGCTGACAGCTCGGAGCCTGGAGCCTGTTTCAGATTCTGTGTCTCCCTCTCTCTCTGACCCTCCCCCGTTCATGCTGTGTCTCTCTCTGTCTCAAAAATAAATAAACGTTAAAAAAAAAAATTAAAAAAAAAATTAATAAGTCTGTGATCCATTCCGAGTTAATTTTCTGTGTAAGACGTGAGACTAGGGTCCAAGTTCTTTGTTTTTGGCTATGGATGTCTGAGTACTCCAGCACCCTTATGCCTCCTCCATTGAATTGTTTTTGTACCTTTGTCAAAATCGGTTGGACATACTTGTGTGGCTGTTTCTGAGTGTTCCGTTTCATTGATCTATGTGTCTGTCTTTCCGCCAGTAGCACCTAATCTCGATTACTGTGAGAACCTAGTTAAGTCTCGAAATTGGGTAGATTGTGTCTGCTCACGTTCCGCTTTTTGGAAGTGGTTTCTGCTGTTTGAGGATCTGTGCCTTTCCATATGCATTTTATAATAATCTTTGCCTGTATCTGCAAAAAACTTTTGTTAGGATTTATATTGAAAATGCACGGGGAAACCTCTATATCAATTTGAGGAGAAGTGACATCTTTACGACGTCTCTTCTAATGCAGGAACACTCATTTTGTTTTTAGATTTTCTTTGATTTCTTTCGTTAGCATTTTGTACTTTTCATCGTATGAGGCTTGTACATGTTGTATTGGTTCTGCACCTAAGTTTTCATTGTTTTTGAGCGATTATAAATGGTATTATGTTTTTAATTTTGGTGTTCACCTATTCATCCCTACTTTTTGGAAATACAGTTAATTGATTTTTGTATGCTAATCTTGTATACCGTGACCTTGCTAAACTCACATACTGGAGTTTTCCCTAGGTTCCTTGGGACTTTCTACAAGACAGTCACCTCGTCTGCAAATAGGGACTGCTTTATTTCCTCCTTCACCGTGCTGCTTTCTTCTTTCCTTGCCTTACTGTGTTGGCAAGAGCTTCCAGGACTGTTGGAAGAGTGGGGAGACTAGACATCCTTGCCTCGTTCTGATCTGAGTGGGAACGTGCTCAGTCTTTCACCATTTTGTAGGTTATTTTTAAATGTTCTTTAGAAAAATTTTGTTTTTAAAAAGGGGGGATGCGCCTGGGTGGCTCCGTCAGTTAAGCGTCCGGCTTCAGCTCCCATCTTGATCTCACGGTTCATGGGTTCAAGACCCCCCGTTGGGCTCTGTGCTGATAGCTCAGAGCCTGGAGCCTGTTTCAGATTCTGCGTCTCCCTCTCTCTCTGCCCCTCCCCTGCTCGTTCTCTCTCTGTCTCTCAAAAATAAATAAAAGTCAGGAAAAAAATTTAAACGTTCTTTATCAAGTTGAGGAAATTCCCCTGTATTCCTTTTTTCTCAGTCATCTTTACGGATGTGTGTCAAATTTTGTCAAATGCTTTGTAGCAATTAATATAATCCTATGATTTTTCCTCTTTAACTTGTTAATATAGTGGATTACATTGATTTTTGAACATTGAACCAGTTCTGCATCTCCTTGTGGGTTTTAAGTACAGATGATTTTTTTGGAACTCTATTCTTTGAATATATTTTAAACTTCCTAAGGTACAAAAATGTGTACATGGGAGATCATGAAAAGTCTCCCACCCTGTCCCTTAGGATTTCATTTCATTTCCCCACAAGAAATTACCTCCCTGGCAGTTTCTGGTATATCCTCTGGAGGTTATTTATGAGCAGATACGTTCAGTGTAACGCGTTATGTCTGCACTAGCAGGAGTTCGTGTGGAAAGAAGCCAACTCTGTTGAGAATGTGCACATGCTCGATGTCGACCGAGTAATTTTGCTTAAATTATTTCATTGAATTCTCAGGATGATCCTTTTAAATAGACGTTACGATTTAGTACCTACGACTAAAAGACATCCAGCAATCGTTTGACCTCACTCGGCCACTAAGTGGAAGAAACGATTGACACCGAAGTTTATGCTCTCTTACTTCCGTGGGCTCTCGGTCCTTCTGCAGGCCCCTTCTGGATAGGTACACGCGGGAGCCATGGCATAGTGACGTCAGTTTTAGATTGTGGGAGGCAATAGATAATGTTTCTTAACTACAACCATTACTGACTCGTGGAATCCAAAAATCCAAACATTAAAGAATTACTACTTGGAGAGAAATGTCTGCGCTTGAGTCAACAGCTGTGGGGCCGCAGTGAGGTTCACTCTAGTCGTGGGCTCCGTCTTGCACGTACCGCAGGATGACAGAAGCAGACGCAGTGCGCCAGGTGAGAACACAGCCCATCGCCAAACGTGTCGGTTTGGAAATGGGAGGGAAGAAGGGATCAGAAATGGACCAGAGCGCACGGCTTGGGAGGAGCCCAGCCAACGTTGGCTGTTCTGTCCGCCTTTTCATAGGAACTTGCCCTCCACTCCCTTTTGACAGAACAGATTTTGCCGTGACAGTGAAATCAGGTCTAATAGCATGATTTTTCCTTGTTGGTTTGCCAGCGGTTGTAGATACCATAGTCCGCTCGGTGCCTGTAAAGGTCATAAGAAAATTCAGAGAATGGATACGACAGACCCGCTGAGAATGTGTACTTTTCACACACGGTTGAGGACTTGGTAGCATCGTCACTTTGGGCCTCAGTTTCCTCTTCTGAAACATAAGAATATTGGGCTCAGATGATTTCTGAAAACTTTTTGAGCTAAAAAGTACAGTGATTGATTCGGTCACATAACGAGTCAGACCTGTTAGTTTCCTGATTTATAAGCGTTTTGCCAGTGAGCCACAGGGTGGGGGGCTCGTCCTTTCCTTGGAGTGATTTCCATAAATAGTGTTAATGTTTTATGCAAATTTTAGTCTGAATCTCAGAAACTGGCGGAAGCCTACTGTGGAAGGAGAAGGGGTGGAGAGAGGCTCGCGCGGATGGAGGGGGGTGGCTGCTGTGTCCCTCACGACCTTGGACATTTTCACGCGCTCTCCGTCAGGGAGCGGGTCGCCCTGTGTTAGGCTGGGTCACCTGCAGACGTCTGTCCGTGCCCGCCGTCGGCAAGCGGATGTGCTGATGTATAGGAAGCTGGTGGTGGAATGAAGGCACTCGAGGTGCTTTCCTGTAGACCTTCCTGCCGGGTGCCAGCGACTGGGGAAGGCGGGCCACCTGGTGTGTCACTGGAGGTGGGGACTGAGCACGTTTCAGAATGGGGAGGTTGACTCTGCAGACTGTCAGGGGCGGGCCAGGATCAGGGTTGGACAAGATAAAGAAGATAGAGAAGTCTGGGTACCACAAATCAATGTTTTAAAAGAATCCCAGAAGCACGAACAGAAATCACACTAGAGATCCCCCTGGTCACAACAGTTAGGACACTAAATGCATGAAATCCCCCACCGAGGAGAGCTTTTGAAAAGAAGGAAATTCCAGGGGTGCCTGGGTGGCTGAGTCACTGAAGAGGCCAAGTCTTGATTTTGGCTCCGGTCGTGATGTTACAGCCCTGAGATCGAGCCTCACGTCAAACTCCGCACTGAGCATGGAGCCTGCTTGAATCTCCCTCCCCCTCTCTCCCTCTCTCTCCCCCACTCTTCCCTCTCTGTCCCTCCCCTCTCCGTCTCTCCCTCCCCTCTCCCTGTCTCTCCCTCCCCTCTCCCTCTCTCTCCCTCCCCTCTCCCTCTCTCTCCCTCCCCTCTCCCTCCCCTCTCCCTCTCTCTCCCTCCCCTCTCCCCTCCCTCCCTCTCCTCTCTCCCCTCTCCCCTGTCTCCCCTCTCCCCCCCTTTCTCTCTCTCCACCCCCACTCAAAAAATAATAAAAAATAAGTAAGCAAAGGAGATTCCATTAAAAAAAAAAACCCAAAGGTTTGCTACACAGAATAGATAAATAGCATAGTTGACAGAGGATAAATACCAAAGCTTTGGCTCAATATGTCAATCAAATGTGAGCAGAAAGAAAGTTCAGCAGTTTTGATGAACAACGCAGAGTTTATAACAAATGTATCGTGGCGTAAGGATCCTTTTTATGTGGATAATGGACAGTTTTCAGTAGTGAAGAGGTTCATTCTCTGTCAGTGATCACAACAACAGAGTGCATGAGACAAAAACAGAAGTAGAGGTAGAAATGTGTATGGCTTCGGGAAGATTTTATATCACAGACCGTTAACAGGTCCAGAGAAACCATAAACCATGTGAATCGCATAATAACTAAAGTCAGAATTTAAGTGTCCGTGAAGAATATACAAAAATCGGTCCTGTATCAGGCAAGAGAAAAAAAAAACAAAACGCAGTTTTGAAAATACTGAAAGTTCACCGTGTTAGTCACACAATCATTATCTTCAGTTTTAACCACGTAAGAACAGACCCAGGCTTTATCCACTGAGGCCCTGACAGGCATCACCATCACCATCACCGTAAAGGTTAGGGCTCTCGGGTGGGGTGGGGTTGGAGGCTGTGCTGGGACCTCCGCGGTCTCCCTCCTGGGGGTTCCGGAACGGGGCTGCACGTCTGCGTGGAGGTTTGCACCGTACCCGGCAGGGTCAGGTGTTGATGAGCAGAAAGCCACAGGGAGGTAGGGTCTGCCGACCTGTGTCTGGAGGGGGGGTTCTGTGCCTTGCTCTAAGCGTGCTTAACCACAGGAAGCCGGGGAGGGGGTCCCTGGAGCGGGCAGCAGGACAGAGTCTGTTTCTGTTTGGAGGCTCGGGAACTGCGTGCATTCGGCCCCTGGCCTCCTCATATGTGGAGTAGCCCCTGCTCCTGCGAGAGAGACCACTGCTGCTCCTTCCAGCCTTCCACGGCGGGAAAGCTGTCGGTCTGTGCCGTGAGGCACGAATTTATGGAGAGGAGGGGTCCCTCCTTCAAAAATAAAAAAAATTGTAATAGTGTGGCAATGATAATATGGAGCATATGTCTAGAGCGTAGGCAGTTTATAGATATAATAAATGTAAATAACATGGCAATAGAAACTAAAGTTTTGGAAAATTTTTTAAAAACTTCAGCCGAACAAATAGCTGTTGGATCAAACGGGAAATGAAGTTTCTAATCGCCAGTTGCTTTGAGGTCGTGGCCCGTCGAGGCCAACTCCGGAGCGTCAGCGGCCGGTAACCGTAGAGCTTGAAGTTTGATTCCCGGTTGGGTATTTTCTCTCCCTTCGCCCCCAGGGAGGGGGGACACTGGGTGTTTATCTTCAGATTCTGTAGCGCCTGCTTTTGCTTCTAAGCTGCAGCCTGACCCTCGTCACACTGCCGGCTCCGACCATAATTAGTAACTTCCTCCCCTCTGGCCACCTCCTGCTCGTCCCAGGCCTCCGCTGTCGCCGGAGAGTGTCAGCTAACGGGACAAGGTTGCGGTTAACCCCTGGTTCTGGCACGACCGCGGCTGCTGACGGGTGCGTAAAGACTTGTCCGGACTGTGTTGCCTTTGGACTCCTTGTGCGGCAGGAGAACGGCAGGCATCTTCCAAGATGCTGGTACTTTGAGAGTTGGACTCACAGCTCACGCTCAGTAGGCTGTTCCCCGCAGAGAAGAGATTTTTTCCCCTAGGTCTTCCGTCCGGATGGCACCGACATTATATACGGTGCCCTTAATTGTCTGGTTATTGCTCTCACGTGGCCGGGGAGCAAAGCTGGTGCCAACTGGTTTCGCCGCGGGCCCGGGAGGGTTGAGTACTTGTGCATGTTTTTAACCCAGGATGCCAAAAGGCCTTTTCTGGCTGGCTCCGGCGGTTTCCCTTTGTGAGCAACGGGCAACCCAGAGCAGGGAGGGGCTGAGACAGAGCTTAACGCTGGCGTAGCTGCAGGGGGCAGCCGGGGCCCTATCTCCTCGGCCCCCGTGCCTCTTGGCTGCTTTCACACGTGCGGACGTAAGACGGGGAGCAGCCGCACGCCTTCTGATTCCTGCGAACGCAGAGCGAGTGCCCGGGGGCGTGGGCAGCCGCGTCGGGTGGTACCTACGTGGTATCTCGGCGCCGCCGCCTTTGCCGTAAAACGCGGGGGTGCCGGTACCAGCTTGTCGGACGGTGGAAACGACTGCGTCCGGGGTGCGTTTAGAGTCCGCTGAACCTGCCTCGGAAACGCTCTAGTGTCAGCTGCGCTCGGACTTGATTATTGTTATCAGTGACGAGGACACTTGATTTCCTTCCAGGATCGAGCACTTTGCCAGAATCTACAGTCAGAAAATTGGCATCAGAAAAGAAGTCCTTATGAAAACCCTGTGGGGAGATTATTATATAAATATGAAGGCCAAGAAGATTATGAAGGTTGATCAGGTGATGTGGCACGTGTCCCTCGCGTTCTCGCCCTGTTCAGACTTGCGCGGTAACACCTTTACTGTCCTTGGTTCACGTGGGTCAGTCCACGAGGGGCTTTTTCCTGTACACATTTGGTTAAAGCTCACGTGTCTCATTTCCAAGTGTTGTTCTTTAAATACCGGGTGTTTAAAGAGACGCGCTCTCGGAGCCTGCTGTACCCCGAGGCTCCGCCGAGGCCTCTCAAGCGCTGGTCACCGCGTGTGCTCACGGGGAGAGGTGGCTACTGCCCAGCCCTTCCTTCTGCAGGCAGAGGGGATGCCGAGTCACGGAGCCTCGAAGGGTACTTCCTTACGGCCGGGTTGTTGTTTTAATGTAAAATTCAGGATTTTACAAATTCATTCTCACGGAAGAGCACGTAGATTCCTTTTAGAAAATGCTTGTGAATATAAAGCCACAAGGAAAAGAAAAAAACAGAAGCCAGCACTGCTAATGCTGTGGTTTTAATTTTGTGCGTTCTCATGGGATAGAGACATACGTCCCTCGGTTGATTCTGTTATTTACATAACGGAGCTGGTGGTTTGCTTCACATCATATTGTGAACATCTCCCCTTGCCATTAAAAGCTTTTCATAAACAGTATATTTTAAAAAGGAGCCAGCGTGGCGAGGTGGGTCGAGAGTCCGAGTCTGTGGCTGAGTCTCGGCTCTGTGGCCTCTGTCTCGTTCTTCCATCTGTGAAATGGGGACAGTAGTTCTTACCTCCTCGAGCAAGGGGGCGTCCGTTTATGTTCCGTCTCCTGTGTGTGTGAGGGCATCCTTCTCCTGGTGCTCTTGCCATTATTTTGCATAGATTTTGTTTGGTAAGAGAAACGGTAGGGCTTCTTGTTTTTCTGTTACCCTCTTCCTTGAAGTTTAGTGTTTTCCATGTTTAAGAACATTGTTCGGATGAAGTTCGTGGAAGGACCTGCACACGTGGAGTGAATTTTCAGCTCCCGGTGTGGGCATCGTGTGCCCCCTGATGGCAGTGCGGGGAGGTGGCGGTCCCAGCGACTTGACCCCCAGCCGGTCTCGTCGTTTGTCGAGTCTCTGGTTCCCGGAGGAAGAGAACAGTGGTTGTTACCGACTGCAGATTATTGGCTGTTTAGTGCATATTTATAACTGCTCTCTGCCACTTTACTGCTAAGTAAACATCTTCTAGTAGAAACGAGACATGTTAATACAACACGTCGAGAATGAATATGTAGGCTGCCTGTTGAATATTGGGAAACTTAAGTACGTGTGTTCTTTTTTACAGGCGAAAGGAAAGAAACCTTTATTTGTACAGTTGATCCTGGAGAATATATGGAGTTTGTATGATGCGGTCTTGAAAAGGTAAGACTGCTATAGTGCTGGGTCTTTGGGCGCCGTGATTTGCCTCCCTTCCAGCGTGATGGGTGTCTCTTCACAGAGGTGGGCTGGACGGAGCAAGTGAATGGACCCTTCACAGATGGGCTGGTCCCGGGGTCCAAGGTGGAAGGGCACGTGGTGCAGGTAAAGGTGGTGGGAGGGACTGAGGAGCAGTCTGTGCTTCTGGAGGGCTGAGACGAGGATATAGACGAGATGGGTGGAGGGAAACGCTGGACCTTTGGTTGTATAAACCCGGTTTGAGATGAAATCGTATTTGTAGTGGAAAGGGTATTTGACATCTAGGATCATTCACAGGGAACTTGGGAACCGACTTGCCAGATACAAGTAGAAAGAAGGTTTGCTTTAGTACATTTCCATTCAGAGTTATCTGGGGTTGGAACTGTGACTTCCAGCACTCGTACATAAAACTGCCTCTCCAATCACCATAGCTCGCTAGGGGGATTGGGCTGGTGCTCCAAGGGGCTCTGAAGAAGGGGTCATTGGAAGGAACGGAGTAGAGATTGAGCCGTCCTCTGCTGTGGCTGGAGCCCCTTCCGGGTATGTCTAGTCTCTTGTAGGAGGAGTATGTTGGGAGGAAGCGTGTCTAGTTCTTTTTTTTTATTAAAAAAAAAATTTTTTTTAATGTTTACTTATTTTTGAGAGAGACAGAGCACGAGCCGGGGAGGAGCAGAGAGAGAGGGAGACACAGAATCCGAAACAGGCTCCAGGCTCCGAGCTGTCCACATAGAGCCCGATGCGGGGCTCGAACTCACAAACTGTGAGATCATGACCTGAGCCGAAGTCAGACGCTCAACCGACTGAGCCCCCCAGGCGCCCCGGAAGTGTGCCTAGTTCTTGTGGAAGGAGTGTGTCTGGAGGAAGGGTGTCAGAATGTGGCATTCCGTTTCCTCTCTGCCCCTGGGTGTCTCTCTGTGACCTCCCTGTTTGTATGTTTCCTACAGGGACAAAGAAAAAATTGATAGGATCGTGACTTCTTTAGGATTGAAGATTGGAGCCCGGGAGGCACGACATTCTGATCCTAAAGTTCAGATCAGTGCCATTTGCAGCCAGTGGCTGCCCATTTCCCATGCTGTGCTTGGTATCCTTTGTCCTGATGGTTTTTAATGAAGTGATAGTTTTGACAAAACAGGAAAAACGTGACTGGCAAACAGGAAATCCTTTGGAAGTAACACATTTCAATCCAGAGTAAGTCTTCTGTGGGGCGCCTGGGTGGCTCAGTCGGTTGAGCGTCCGACTTCGGCTCAGGTCATGATCTCGCAGTTTGTGAGTTTGAGCCCCACGTCGGGCTCTGTGCTGACAGCTCAGAGCCTGGAGCCTGCTTTGGATTGTGTGTGTGTGTGTGTGTGTGTGTGTGTGTGTGTGTGTCTCTCTCTCTCTCTCTCTCTCTCTGCCCCTCCTCCACTCACGCTCTGTCTCTCCTTTGGAAATAAATAAACAGTAAAAAAAAAATCAAAGTAAGTCTTCTGTGGTTATTTCGTATTCCACCACGAAACTGTGTTTAATGCTTTTAAAAATGAATCTTCTGATGCTAATTCGTATTCTTACTAATACCAATTCAAATGAATGTTCTTTCAGGAAGATGTGTCTTTTTGTTTAGTAGACTGTGACAACAAAAAATTTTATTTTACTAACATTTATGTGTAACTAGATAGTTTAGATGTGTATGTCAGATCAGTGTTTCATTTTAGTGCCATATTTTCTTAGCATATTGGTATTTCTTGTTACTGATTCGAGGAAGACTTGATTTGAGATACATTAGAGTAATTAAAACAATTTTTTTTACATTCATTTATTTTTGAGAGAGAGAGAGAGAGATGGAGCATGAGTGGGGGAGGGGCAGAGAGAGAGGGAGACACAGAATCTGAAAGAGGCTCCAGGCTCTGAGCTGTCAGCACAGAGCCTGACGTGGGGTTTGAACCCATGAACCGTGAAATCACGACCTGAGCCGAAGTCAGAGGCGTAACTGACTGAGCCACCCAGGTGTCCCAACTAAAGTAATTTTATAGGTAAACTATCTTCTTTTCATTGATCTGCGTGTCCCAAGCAGCCCCCGGTGGGCTGTGGTACAGTGTCCCAGGCGTGGGCCAGCAGTGGCACCTCAGCCCGGAGCTGGGATGGACCCACACCTGCAGTGACACTGGCTCGGGGAGGGGACTTTCTTGTGTCATAGCTGGTGGCTGATGTTGTTTTCATAAAAGTTTGTAGAGACTGAAACCACGTGAAAAAATTTTAGGACAAGCTACTGAGCTCTCCTCACTTGTTCCGTGGGCTGTCAGTGCATTAGGATGTCTGTCTTCAGAGTCCTTCCTGGGACGGGGCGCCTGGTGGCTCAGCCGGTTAAGCGCCCAACTTCGGCTCAGGTCACTATCTTGCGGTTCGTGGGTTCGAGCCCCGCGTCGGGCCCTGTGCTGACAGCTCAGAGCCTGCTTTGGATTCTGTGTCTCCCAATCTCTCTCTGGCCCCCCCCCCCCCCCCCGGTGCTCTGTATCTCTCTCTCTCTCTCAAAAATAAATATACATTAAAAAAAATTAAAAAAAAAAAAAAAAAAAAGAATCCTCCCCGGGCTTGAGAGAGTCCACGAACTCCCTGAACTTGTGTCTGTATTTTGAGACGTGACGCACGATGTTTGACAGCTCGGGCGTTTTGTGTGTGGATGTCCACTGCTACCTCAGGAGTCGGCGTGTGCTGTGAGTCTGTGCCTGGGTGGAGGGCACTTGTTCACGATTGTGAGTCCTTAACCGCAGACTTCAGCGATGGTGTGTCAGAAACTTCCCAGCCCCCTGGACATTACGGCCGAGCGGGTGGAGAAGCTGATGTGCACGGGATCACAGACGTTTGACTCTCTTCCCCCAGAAACCCAGGCCCTGAAAGCAGGTGAGCCGAAGGTGGACGCGGCAGGGGCTTGGTTGAGCGTCCCAAGCCCAGGCTGCTCTAGACCAGTTAGCCAGGTGGCCGATTCCACGGACAGTTCCACAAAAGGCCCTGTTGCCAGTTTTCTTTTCCTGCCGAAGTCGGAGTTTTGCCACGGCCGTTCTGTCCTCTCTGGGCTGGGAGAGCGGAGGCTCTGAGACGCCTCCCTTCTGCCCCGGTCTCGTCTCCTGATCTCCTGGTGACCCTGTCTCCCGGTCCCTGGACGAACAACGGTGTGTCCCTGGGCTGCTCTGCCGCCACCATGGCAGGGTCCCTGGGGGCCGCGGAAGGGGTTCCAGGGCCAGGCCTCTCTTTGGTCCCCACAAGAGGGGACCCGCCCGTCCCAGGCTCCGTCAGGCTCCATGACAGGCAGCTGCGAGGACTCGCGGCCTCCACTTTCCCTCCGATTAGATGTGCAGCCCCCAGCCCAGAACCACTCGGGTGCTGTTCTCGGGGCCCCTCTTGAGTGTCCTCGTTAAATCCTCTGACCGGATCCATCACGAGTGTCTGACGGTGTAGATCACTCCTCCCCCCAGGAGACACCGTCTTCTCGTGACTTCGGGCTTCCCCCTGCTTGTGCTTTTCTCCCTGTCTCCCTGGCCGCCCATCCTTCTCGTCTCTCCCGGCTCCTCGCCCTGACTTTTCCGGGGTGGGACGCCCCAAGCAAGGCTCAGCCTTCAGACCCCATCCGTTCCCTCCCTGCATCCGGTCCCCTGGCGACCTCCTCCACCTCAGGGCTGTCCGCGACAGCACACTCACCGTTGCCACCCACCTGTGCGGCTGCAGCGCGCGTCTGCTCCCTTCCCCACCCCCCCTTTCCCACTCCCGTCGTGGCACCCCACCGCCCACCCCCTCTCCGCTCGCCTGCCCGAGGTGCACCACACCCCGCCACCCCCCCCCCCACACCGCACCTCCCACGCGGGGCTTCCTCCCGCCGCCCGAAGCCTGCCTCCCCCAGTTCCAACCCACGAGGTCCCTTCCTTCTCCCGCCCACTCCCACAGCTGGCCGTCATCCGGGCTCTGTGTGATTCCGCACCCTGCGTGGCCTTGCTCTGCAGTCCGTCCAGAGCGGGGCATTCGGCATTTCTGCGTCTGCCTCCCTGGGCCGCACGGTGATCTCTCACCTGCTTGAGAGGACAGCTTTTCGCTGGGGTCCCTGCTTCTGCCTTGGGTTCCCTTCGGCGTTCTCCCGGTGCGGCCTGGGCGATCCTGGTGCGGCAGGGGGACCACCCTGCTCCTCACAGCTGTGCCCTGGTGCCCTAGGCGACACGCCTGGTGTGTGTTCACTTCTGACTTCCTGTGGCTTTGTTCTTGCTTGAATTTTACTGTCGACTTCTTTCGCTGACGTGCACATTATTTTGATGAGGGGTGATTTTCTTTCTTTTTAAATTAATCAGGGCACCCGGGTGACTCAGATAAGTATCCCGGATGACACTTGATTATGGCTCAGGTCATGATCTCACGGTTTGTGGGTCTGACCCCCACATTGGGTTCTGTGCTGACAGTGTGGAGCCTGCTTGGTGTGTTC
Source organism: Panthera uncia (assembly GCF_023721935.1). Lineage (NCBI taxonomy): Eukaryota > Metazoa > Chordata > Mammalia > Carnivora > Felidae > Panthera > Panthera uncia. Next base: position 3,718,183 of record NW_026057583.1, read on the forward strand.
CCTCTCTCTCTCTTCCCCCCCCCACTTGTGCACCCCCCCACTCATGCACCCTCTCTCAAAATAAATGTAAGCATTAAAAAAATTAATCAGTGGTTTTATACCTCTAAGAGGTAAAGAAAGGTGTCAATACGTTGATAGGAAATTGTGTTAGGTTGTATAGATTTAGGGGAAATTAACATCGTTATACTACTGAGTATTTCTAAGGGTTTTGTTACTGCCGTGATAAGATAGTCCCTTCCGTTTTCTAACTTGTGTAAGTTGTGTGTATTTTATTAATGAGCTACCTTGTTGACTATTGACACGTGGGAACATTCCTCAGTGTTCCCCCTTGCTCACTGGGTCTAGGGAAGAATTTGTGAGGCTTATGGTGTGTGTGGGGGGGGTGCTTTGCTGGCTTCAGCTCCGTGTAGGGTTGACGGGAAAAAGAGTGACATTTTCACTCCCTGTTTGTGTAGCTTTCCTGAAATGTGGGAGTGAAGACACTGCTCCGGTTATCATCTTTGTTTCCAAAATGTTTGCCGTTGATTCCAAGGCTTTGCCACAGAACAAGCCCAGGTAAGGATAGGGGCGGGGCGGGGGGGGGTGTCACGTTCCCAGGGTGGCACAGAGGGGGTGTGGGCGGAGCACGCCCCTGCTTTTCCTCCCCAGCCCCGGACTGCTGGTGAGCCCCCCCCCTGTGGAAACATACGGTGTGCACCCTGCGAGGTGAAATCAGCTCCGGGACAGTTGGTGTGCATTGATGTGAAGTCTGAAGGAGAATATAGTAACGGTTGTAGCCACAGGTAATTTTTAGGGAGCATCTGGCAAGTTCTCCAAGCCTGGCTGGCGACCTCAGTGGAGATTTATAAGCGCATGAGCATCTCTGCTGATCTGCGTGGAGGTGGGGCGTTGGCGCCTCCGGAGATGGATGATTTCGCACGGTCCCCGAGTCTTGGAGAATCTGCTCTACAGCATCCGGGTTTTTCATGTGCATTCCCCTCCTGCCCGGCCCCGCTCCCTCCCCCTGTAGTTCAGATCCTGGTCCGTTCTTGGGGGGATTACTCGCGCCTCCAGGCCGCCTCCCCTGCCCCGGGCTCCATCGTGTGATGTCGGGGTCCAGAACGAAAACTTGACGTGGGTGCCTGGAGCCCCTCTTGTGTAGTACCCGCATCTCCCCTGGCCATTCTTTGTAGGCATTTTTCCAGCAACCCGAGAGAAGTACCATAAACATGACGTCTTAAGAACGTCCAGTACATCGGGGAGCATCTTAAGTCTCGTTCTTGTGCGTTATAAATAACGACGCTCCCCTCGCTGACTGCACGCACCGAGCTCTCTCAGTACTCGCGCCCCACCGCTGACGGGCCGTGCGGACCTGACAGCAGTTCTCCAGTGGGAGAAGTTAGTGTTTCTCTTGTACCTGCAAGAGAAGCCAGGCGCCTTAAGAAGACTGAGTTCCATGCTCAAGGTCACAGAGCTGGAAGGAGGCCACAACAGTGTCTGAGTCCAGGTGTGTCCGCTTTAAAGGCGACAGCCTTTCACTTCCTGGGTGGAGTCTGGCCCGACTCATCCACTGTGGCTTTTCTTTCTTTTCTTTTCAAGCACTTACATTTAAAAAAAAATTTTGTTTTAATGTTTATTTATATGTGAGAGAGAGAGAAAGCATGCGAGCAGGGGAGGGGCAGAGAGGGAGAAACAGAGACAGAATCCGAAGCAGGCTCCAGGCTCCGAGCTGTCAGCACAGAGCCCTACATGGGGCTTAAGCACATGAACCAAGAGATCATGACCTGAGCCGAAGTCGGACCCTTAACCGACTGAGCCACGCAGGTGCCCCTCAAGCACTTACATTTGGGTGTGTTCTTCGTTTAACTTTGACAGTGCTGCTGTAGTCAAATATTGAGCCAAAAGCAGCGGCGGGTAGTGAGCTGTGACTCTCCCCCCTCCACGCACTGTCTGCACGGGACCCCGGCAGTGAGTGCCGTCCCCTGGCCCCGGGGGAGGTCAGGCAGGGGCCGCCCCCGGATGGTGCCCCTCAGCCTCGCTTCGGGATTTGCGTCACAGCCCACCGGCTCTGCCTGGTGCGTGTCTTCAGCCTCGTCTGCTTCCTTCCAGCAAAGAGTTTGTCAGGAGAGAAAAAGCCATTCTGAGGACAGTTGACCTTAAATTCAGTGATCAGGTGACCCTTTTCCCGTGGACTACGGTAAATTGGAATGACTTCATTTGTCACACATGTGACGTGTCTGTGCTTGACGGCGGCCTGGGTGAGAGGCCAGGACGGTGGTTCAGTTGTCACGAGCAGACGCTGGCTTTGAGAGCCGCACAGCGTGTCAGCCAGCTGCGCATCCCCGCACGAGAAGGCGTCCTCGCGGAGCAGAAACCGCATGGTCCTTGCGGTCTAAAACCATAGTAACGTCTCCTGGCTCCAGTCTTGCTTCTTGGTCCCCTTCGCCATGGAATGTTACCCTCCAGCTGTCCTCATAACCTTTGCAGTGAGAACTTCTAGAATCTTCTCTCGAGCCGTCTTCCTTCCGTTGCAGCTTTCACATCCATCTAGGACGGATCCATGCACCACGGCCCCGGCACTGCACCACGCGCCCCGAATGTACCGAGCCGCTCCGGGCTCCCTCTTCTGAGTCCTTGCCTGCATTCCAGGTCCTCCGCAGTCGGGCCGCACACCGCCGCGCCTTCTGTCCACCCGGCCCCACGTTCGTTCTTTGGCAGAGCTGGCTTTCTCATACCGCTCCGTCACTCTTCTGAGATGCCTGGGGGCGGGTGCGTGTTTTTACCTCTCCTTCCTGCCAGCGCCCTTCCTCCTCCCCCGGAAAGATGTCCCTGGGAGAGCCGAAGCCCCCAGCTCCACCTTCCTTAATTGCTGTTCTCCTTTGTCCTGCAATTCTCTCTTTGTAGCAGAGAGCGCTCTGCTCTGCCGAAGTTTGAGAAACCTGTGCAAACTTCTGTCCGTCATCTGATTCTTATCAGGGTGGTGCTTCAGGGCCAGTTTCTCATAATTCTTCCCAGTGGCATTGAGTTTGACCTCCAAAGCATCATAATAAATGGTTTCTTCCACCATTTTTTGCATCCGGTGAGCAGGCCCAGGCCAGAGTGGGGAGCGGGAAGGAGCGCGTTGCTGGGCACAGTCCTCGGCTTCTCACTGAGTGTTCTGGAAAGTTCCGCCTGGTGTGGCTTTTCACCCTTCACTCCTGAATCTAAGTTGGAGGCCATCCAGCTTCCCTGCCCTTTTCCCTTTTAGATTCTGGGCCTTTGTTTTTGCTGTTCCCAGCCGTAGTCTATCACAAGTTCTTACTCACACGTACATGGTCTACATGTGTGCTCAGGAACACTTTACTGGGACTTTTTTATGCCGTTCTTCTCCCCCGAATGTCTGCATCAGTTGCTTTTGCTTCCTTCTTGAGAAGCAGCTCTTTCTGTAACAAGATGCTATCTTCAAACAGAAGTCACTCTTCTCTTTTTTTAAAAAAAATACTCATTTTTTGAGAGAGACAGAGTATGAGCGCAGGTGGGGCAGAGAGAGAGGGAGATACAGAATCTGAAACAGGTTCTAGGCTCTGAACTGTCAGCACAGAGCCCGATGCGGGGCTCGAACTAACAAACTGTGAGATCATGACCTGAGCCGAAGTCGGACACTTAACCAACTGAGCCACCCAGGTGCCCCCAGAAGCCACTCTTCCGGGTTTGTCGCTTCACATCCTCTCAGCTACCTCTGTCCCAGCTGCAGCGGCCTTCCAGCCTGTTCTCGGACATCCCAGCCCCCTCTCGACCAGGGTCACAGAGGCCAGAGCAGGAGCATTCTGCTTGGAATCTGGAGGGTGGATGGATTTGTGTTTCTGCCTCTTCCCTTCCCCGCCCCCCCCACCAGTTCACCTGCCCAACCTTTGGGTCAACGTGCTCACCTCCGCTCTCTTCCATCTCATGTTAGTAACTGCTGTCCCTTCAGGAAGAGTCAGCCACAGTTAGTCAACTACAGCCTGAATAACTCATCGCCCGCGGCTGTTCCTTGGCTGGTAGAACTCAGCTTTCTTGCGTATAAATTCCTCTTTGTTCTCAACAAACGCTGGATACGCAGTGGGTGCTGGCTGTAGTCCTTGCTGATTTCTGTCTGGCTGTCTGCTGTTTCCCTGCACACCGGTCCCGGCCCACGGCAGTGCCGGGCACGGAGCAGGTGTTCCCTGGACGGGCGGATACGTGCGCAGATGGGAGCAAGCGTCCACACGTTTGGCGCTAACTTGATAAATATAAACGCTAATGCTCCCCGACCGTGTCATGAATTGAGGTAGCATGAGGATGTAACTTACGTGAATGGATGTTTCTTTTGACCTAAAGCTAACATCATCTGCTTAATGTGATGATTATTTTATCTTCTTTAATTCCTTCTGAAGGGGAGACATCCTGGGGATAACGAGCACAGGGTTTGGAGTCCGAGCTGGATTTGAATTTCGGCTCCTCCCTCTATTTTCTGTGTGACTTTGGGTCAGGTTACATTTCCTGAGCCTCTGCTGTATCAGCTGTAAACTAGAGATGATGGTGTCTGTTTCATTTAGTTGTTGTAATAAATACGTACTATCGTACATGTAAGGGGATTAAGGGGATGTCGAGATTCTGGTGATAAGCCCATTGAAACAGACTGTGTCTCTTCACCTGCAAACAGGCGTCTCATATTTTTTTTCCTCCCTGTTCTAACGATAACATTATATTTTGCATTTCTTTTTTAACTCAGATACTCTCGTAAGAGGTTTTAGCAAAAGTCTAGAAACACAGTAAGTCATCCTGGGGCTGACTGAAGAAACAGCTGGAGGGTTTGGCTTGCAGCGGAGCAGGGGGAGAGGGGCCCGAGTGCAGGCCACCGAAAGGAAAGGGGGAGCGGATTTGTTGGATGTCGCTCCGGAGCACAGGACTGCAGCCGTGGCTAGAAGTTGTAAGGAAGGAGAGTCCATCCTGTACTTGAACAGGCTTCTCACACGTGGAGCTCCCGGGAAAGAGAGGCTGGTCTCTTGCAGGCGAAGCAAGCCTCCATCCAGCACAGTAGTTCTGGCTGCCTCGTGACCCCTGATCACGCTGCTCTCGGCCGCTCATGTTTTTGTGACCTGTGACACAGCCCCACAGGGACATGGGTCTGACTGCAAGGGGACAGCTCCTAGAACCAGACTCATCCGTTTTGAGGGGTAGGTGCAAAGGGAGGTAGGACTAGTGCCCAGTCCTGGTGGGAGACCTTGTCTAGCAGGTGAGAATCTTTCTACACAGCACTGGACAGTCAGTGATGTAAACGGTCCCCTCCCCGACTGGCCCGCAGCGGGGCTGTAGGCAGTACCCTTCCACGCTGGCCCACATGAAGTAAGAAGGAGGAACAGGTTTTAGGCCCCTGGTATAGGAGCTCCGAGAGTATGTGGCCATGTGGAATGCACGTGAACGGTGCACTTTCAGAACGGATATCTGAACGGGTTCCAGAGCTTAGGGGAGCAGAGGGGAGAGTGGCATGGCAGCGTGGGGATGAGACCACCTGTCAGGTGTCAGGTCAGCAGTCAGGGAGGAAAGCAGAAATCATGGGGAGGAACGGCAGGAGGGAGGCGCAGAGGGACAGGACCACACGGAGTGGGCAGCTTCCAGAGCTGGAGTGTCCAGTTAGGACCAGAGCACCGGCCCGACTGTCTGGACGCTCAGTCCCGGAGTCCGGGGCTAAGACGCTGTAGTCCCGCCGGCTTCAGGGAGGCGGTTGGTCTTGCCTTGTGCCGGGGCTGAGGGTGCAGGCGGGTCTGCGCAGGCCCACACGCGGGCGAGGAGCCTCGTCCTGGGAATCCGTGCACCTGCTTGGCTTCTGCCTTCCAAACTGAAGCTCCCCAACAGTGCGCATTTTTATTCAACTTAGCGCTCCCTTTTCTAAGACCCTCTCTGTGGCCTGATAGACGTGAGGGTAACTCTTTAGGAAAACAGCTCGTTCCCCTTCCCCCAACCAAGACTAACCCCCAACAGACAGACAGCCACACACCGCCTTTTCTGTGCTGGTACTTGGGTCTAATGCAACAGCTGATAATCACAATTTGACCTTTTAGTCCAGCTGAATTTCCAGCGTTCAGCCTGACCTTAAACCCTTCCTCTTGGACCCAGGTTCTTTGTGAACATATATTCTTTTTTTATATATATTAAATACAATTTATCGTCAAGTTGGTTTCCATACAGCACCCAGTGCTCATCCCAACAAGTGCCCTCTCCCTGCCTATCACCCACTTTCCCCTCTCCCCCACCCCCTGTCTACCCTTAGTATGTTCTCAGTCCTTAGGGGTCTCTTAGGGTTTGTTTCCCTCCCTCTCTCTAACTTTTTTACCCCCCTCTCCTCCCCCCTGGTCTTATGTTGAGTTTCTCAAAATCTACATATGAATGAAAACATATGGTATCAGTCTTTCTCTGCCTGACTTATTTCACTCAGCAGAATACCCTCCAGTTCCATCCACATTGCTACAAATGGCAGGATTTCATTCTTTCTCTTTGCCAAGTAGTATTCCGTTGTATATGTGAACCACATCTTTATCCGTTCGTCAGTTGATGGACATTTAGGCTCTCTCCATAATTTGGTTATTGTTGAAAGTGCTGCTCTAAACATTGGGGTACAAGTGCCCTTGTGCATCAGCACTCCTGTGTCCCTTGGGTAAATTCCTAGCAGTGCTATTGCTGGGTCATAGGGTAGGTCTATTTTAAAAGTTTTGAGGAACCTCCACACTCGTGAACATACATTCTTAGGCATTTGTGGGGAAAACCTCAATTTTTAAAAAAAATATTTATTTTTAAGAGAGAGAGAGAGTGCATGAGTTGGGGAGGGGCAGAGAGAGAGGGAGACAGAGGATTCAAAGCAGGCTCTGCACCAATAGCATAGAACCCGATGTGGGGCTTGAACTCATGAACTGCAAGATCATGACCTGAGCCAAAGTCAGAAGCTCAACCGACTGAGCCACCTAGGTGCCCCCCCCACACCTCCATTTCTTACCGAGGCCTTATGCTTGCTTCTCAGCAGGGGTGTTCTGAGCCCTGGTATCTCACTCGTTTCCGGCCTGTCCTCGTTGTTCGCCTCATAGAAGAAGGTGGGCATCAAGGGTCAGGCTCCGTGCCGTGGCGTGTGGCCGTGTGTGGGACCGTGGACTCTTGCGTGTCTGTTCATAAGCTCAGAGTAGCTCACGTGGCATTGTAGAGAAGACATCGCTACTGCGGGGGGAGAGCTCGCAGAGACCGTGCTCGGAAGGGGCTTGGGACCCGTCGCCGTCTTATCCGGCCCCGCTGACTTATCCGGCCCCGTTGCCCTTTCCCTGCGCGAGCGGACCGAGAGGTGCTGATGTTGCCAGGTGTTAACCTGTCTGTGACCTCCCGTAGACCTCTCACGCAAGAAGAAATTGCGCAGCGGCGTGAGCGTGCAAGACAGAGGCATGCGGAGAAGCTCGCAGCGACGCAGGGGCCGGCGTCCGTGGAGCCCCCGGAAGATGGCGGTGCCCCGGAAACAAGTCCAAAGGGAGAAGAGACAAAAGGTACAGTTGTCCCTAAATAGGTTTGGTGCGAAATAGTTGTTTTAACTTAGGACGCTCATCCCCTGACTCTGGAGCTTGGCTTTCACTGTGGCTTTAATCAGTGTTCTGTCATTCTTGGTGCTTCTTTCCTGAAACTGGGCCACATCTCTTGTATTCACCGCCTGCTCTGTGTTTTTAGGCATCTCCTGGACCGGAGGGAGCACTCGTGGCACTCATTGTCCTCTCGTTTCTGGCAGGTGATGAGCACCAGGTGGAGGGTAAGACCCTTAAACCTGAGCCCGAAGAAGGAAGCAACCACGAGTCTTTCGTTGCCTTTGCTCGAGTGTTCAGTGGTGTGGCTCGAAGAGGAAAGAAAATGTTTGTCTTGGGACCCAAATACAGCCCCGTTGAGTTTTTGCGGCGGGTAAGAATTAGAAATAAAATGTCACTGTAAATGTTTTTTGTTTTATTTATTTTGAGAGAGAGTGTGTGTGAGCAGGAGGGGCAGAGAGAGAGGGAGTGTGAGGAGCCCCATGTGAGGCTTGAACTCACGAACCGTGAGATCGTGACCTGAGATGAAATCAAGAGTCAGGCACTTAACCGACTGAGCCGCCCTCGCGCCCTCAAGACGTTAGTATATCGTTTCACGGTTCTTAAATGTTTCCGTGTCGGTTGAGATTACCTGATTGGTAGGTTTATTTTGTCTCTAGAAAGGCACGTTCAGGTGAATCCATATATCTCCTCTTAATATTGCTTTGGTAACATTTGGTAAATCTGTCTCAGTGGCATTTGGAAAGCTGAACCAGTATGTGAACTCAGTTTTCAGGCCTCATTTAACCGTAAGGCTTTCCAAGGCCAGAGGAGAGGGCTGGTTAAGAACAGCTGTCATGCAGGGGCCACGGCAGCGGCAGGACCTCATGAAATACGGAGATCCGAAAACTAGGGGGCTCAGGCCGAGGGGAGGGGCAGTGAGCAGGTGACAGGCCGCGGTCACGGCACGGCAGGTGGAGCCCAGAAATTGATCAGGAAGGTCTGTAAGAAGGTGAACAGCCAGCATCCGGTTACGTACACCTGAGCCGAAGGGCAGAAAACCCCGCAGGCTTGAGCGGCCTCGGGTCACTTTTGGGCGTAAGCAGAGTGTATGCGTCGCAGTTAAATCGTGAAGGTCGCAGGGTGATGAGGATGCCAGAGGTGCAGGCGGTGAGTCAGGATCGGCAAGAAGCCCTGAGAGCTTGTAAGAGTCGCCGCCTCACGAGCAGAAGAGCGCGGTCCTCTCCTCGCGGGGAGAGCAGGGAAGCTGCGGCCTCGGCCGTGGCAGAGACAGAGTGGCAGGGGGAGGCTCTGCCGTCAACTTGCCTTGCCTAGAGTGTTCTATTCCGTCAGTTTTAGCTGTTTAATCCTTGGCGATGACTCTGCTGAGCGGCCCTCGGCGGGCTGTGGCATGTCGTGCTTTGGCGAGAGGGAGCGCGGCCGCTGGCGTGGGGACGGGGGGGGGGGGGGGGCGGCGGGGGCTCACAAACCCGTTTACGCTCATTGACATGCTGCTCTAGACGTAGTTGATGGTTTGTTACTCACCAGTAAGGCTCGAGTGGTGGCCCGTCTTCTTCCTTCTTTGTTCTCTGTACCGTCAAGGTGAGGAAGAAACTGTTGTCACTTGGCGTGGCACGGAGTTAGTGGGCTTTACGAAGTCCACGGGCCCTCCAGTTTATCTTCTCCGTGGAGCGCAGCTCTGCTCTCGAGGGGCTGGCGGCTGGAATCCACTCGTCCTGTGCCACCACCCGAGGGGCAGTGACGCAACGAGTTGACCGCACGGAGGACTCCGAACTCCGGTAGCCGGAGCCCCGGAAGGTCTCCTTCCCACCTGCTTTTCTAAACTGTCACGGGTATCACACACCCGGAGATAAACCTCACGTGGACTTGGGGTCCTGTCCGCCGGGTGGCCTGCCTGTTACAGACTACCGCGGGTGGAGCAAATCCACGGTCTCCGTGTTTCTGTGGAGCGGGAGTCCACGCCGGAGTGTAGACCAGACAGTGTTCTCCGGAGGCTCATCCGGGAAGGGGTCTGCCCCCGGAGTGGCTCGGGTTGCTGGCCGAGTCGCATCCCGGTACCTGGAGGGCTGAGGGCTCCACGTTCTTTCTGGCCTAGAAGCCGCCTGCGGTTTCCCGTCATTTGGCCTTTCCCGGCTTGGCGGTGCCCCTTCCAGCTGGCGAGGAGGGTCTAGGCTGAACTTATCAGCAAGACGGTCTCGTGTGATGTTACGCAAGCATGAGAGTGACGTCCGCCGCCTCTGCCGAGCGCTGTTGGTGAGGCGCGAGCCACCGGCCCCGGTCACGCCCAGGGGAGGGGGTTGCGTGAAGGCGTGAACACCAGGCGGCAGGAGTCATGGGGAGACCACCGTCAGTCTGTCTTCTACTCTTTTGCCTTTTTTTTTTTTTTTTTTTGTAGTTTTACGACCTGTATATGCACTGAGAAAAATCTCTTCTTTTTGAACTTTGTATAGATGGAATCTTACTGTCGGTATTCTTCTACAGCTCACTTTTTTTTTACCTAACATCGTGAGGTTGATCTAAGTCAACACCTGTTCCTGTACTTCGTTCATTGTTCGTTGCCGCATAGTATTCCATTGTGTAGACAAACGTTTTATGTTTCGCTTTTCCAGTTACTGTGTATTTGGGCTGCATTCGTTTTTGGCTCATCTAAACAATGCTACCTTGAGTATTTTTGTACAGATTTCCTTAGGCACATTTGCGAGAAGTTCTCGGTAATACACCCTTAGAGGGATCCTCTGGGTAACAGGATCCGTACATCTCCAGCTACCTGGTTAATTCCAGATCGTCCTCCAGAGGAGCGTCCCGTGTGTCACCAGCTCCATTTCCACACTGTCCCCAAAACGTGCTGTTGTCAGGGTCTTAATTTTTGCCAGTCAGATGTGGATGACCTGGTCTGTTCAAGTGGTTTTAATTCACATTTTCTTCAATACCCTTTTAATATGTTTATTGGTCATTCGTGCCTTTTCCTGTGGAGATATCTTTGGGTCATTTGCATATTTTTCAGTCGTGCTGGATATATTTTTAATACTGGTTTTTAGATGTTCTTTGTAGAAGCTGAATGCTAATTTCTTGTCAGTTCTAAGTTTTGCAGATTTCTTCTCCAGCTCGGGACTTGTCACACGTTCTGTTAGTACATTTTAATGTAAAGAAGTTCTTAGTTTTAACGTGGTGGAATTTACCAGTCTTTTCCATTATGAGTTTTGGTTTTTGTATCTTGTTTAAGAAAATTAAAATTATGACCACACGGAAGCCCAAATTTTTGCCTGTGTTTCCTTCTAAGGTTTAATGTTTTGCCTTTCACGCTTGAATGTTTGGTTCGGTATTTATATATTCTATGAGGAGAAGGGATCCCGTTTTGTTTTTGTCCCCATACAAACACCAGTGGCCCTAATACGATTCATGAATGTCCATCTCGACCCACCACTCCGCCATCTGCCCCAAGTCGCGTTTCGTTTGCGCCTCGGTCTGTTTCTGGACGAACAGACTTCATTTTTTCTGTTTGTGTGTCACCGTCTCTGTTGAGTGCTGACTTCACTTCTGAATGTTTTGATATTTCAAAGGCTGTGCCCTCTACCGTGTCTGTCTTTGTGAGTGCCTTGCTTATTGCTGACTCTTTACTCTTCCATACAAAGTTGATGGTCGGCTTGACAGGTTCCATGAAAAGCTCCTTTGAGAGACCGATTGCTTTAAATCAGTACGTGTGTTTGGTACGAGTCAACATTTTGTAATATAGAATCTATCTGTGAATCTATCAGGCATATCTACCTGTTTATTTAGGTTATTTTAAATGTTTTTCGTTAAAGTTTTACAATTTTATCCATAAAGATACTTAATCACTTTGTTAGACTTCTTCCCAGCTATCTTATATTTTGTTGCCGTTCTAAAAGTTGCTGTTTAAAAAAATGTATTTTTTCTCTTGCTGACGTAGGGACAGCTAACTTTTGTATAATGATCTTGTGTCTAGCCACCTTGTTTACAGCGTCTTACTAATTATCATTTATCTGTAGCTGGTTCTAAGTGGATGATTATATTATCTATAGATAGTTTTTTGTCTTCCAATTTAATCCTTTTTAAAATTTCTTTCCAATTTGTCTTTAGAGCTATCCTGCAGACCTGTCATTGAATCAGAACATGTACGTAGTTTAAACGTAGCATGCGCCCGAAAGGCCCACATTTTCCTGGGGTTTCCAAGTTCACCCTAACGCAATAGCTTCTCCCTCCTCTGAGTGTCTGTGAATTTACTTGCCTGTAGTGCTTTTTTGCCACTCACTCTGTTTGTGATGCTAGTTATCTCTGTATATGCTGTAACTTAACATTTTTTCTCTTCATAGACAGCAGTAGCACGGTGCCTTGGGCCTGTGGGTACCAAAGGTTAGTTGGTTGATTTGAAGGCCTTTAGGGTACTTGCATTTATATGGAGGTCGCTGAATGATACTGTCTCGAATACTGAATAATTCTTGACGAAACTTAAGATCAAATATGATATGAGGTGAGCGCATAAATCTGTTATCCCTGCAGCATATCCCTGCGGTAACTTGCTCTGTCTTCTCATCAGTGTCCCCAGTATTCACGGCCTTGCAGATTAACAACAGAGCATGTAATAGCCATGTTTGGCCATTTTCATGGCATTTTATCACTGGCTGCTCTCCCGCTTGGTCATTTCCTTGTGTAACCCAGCACCAGCACCTGCTCTTGCTGAGTGCTTGCAGGGCATTATGATGAGATTAAAACAATTAAAACAATTTTTTTAATGTTTATTTTATTTTTGAGAGACAGAGAGAGACAGAGCACGAGCCAGGGAGGGGCAGAGAGAGAGGGAGACACAGAATCGAAGCAGGCCCCGGGCTCCGAGCCGTCCGCACAGAGCCCGACGCAGGGCTCGAACTCACGGACTGCAAGACCGTGACTTGAGCCGAAGTCGGACGCTCACCCGACTGAGCCACCCAGGCGCCCTTAGATTAAAACAATTTTAAGTGATAAAAAGCATGGAAGTAATAGCACAGTGGTACCAGGACTGGTGTGTGGCACGGTTCCCGGAAATACTGGCCAGGGGCTGTGGGGATTTTTGGTTTTTGGCTAATATGGTGGTACTAGGTCACAGAATTGATATTACTTAGTCATAAAACTGATGCCTGTGTCCCTTTCTTGACAGTTTTTAAATACTTGAGAAATTTAGATTTTATTCATAAAGCGAGGCATCCTTTCTACCACTTCAGATTTCCGGGCTTCAGGTTGACGTGACGTGACCGCACCATCTCCCCTGTGGATCAACGTAACCGTATCGACACGAGCTAACGTTTCTGTTTGACGTCTCCTAACTTCTCTCCAATCGTTTCTCTTTGGCCAGGTGCCGTCGGGCTTCTCCACCCCACTGGACGACCTCCCCCCGGTCCCCCACATGGCGTGCTGCACTCTGGAAAACCTGTATCTCCTGATGGGGAGGGAGCTGGAAGGCCTAGTGGAGGTGCCTCCAGGAAACGTGCTAGGTAAGGCGGCCCTGTGGGCCCCTCTCGTGCCTCGTCTACACTCCATTCTGAGAGGTCGCCCTGCCCTACCTGCCGCACAGACTTGTGAAATTTTGAAGGAAATGGCTTTGATCTCTTTTTCACTTTGGTTATTTTTTTCTGGCGTCCTGAGCCTTTAAGTTTGTGCGTTTGAGGAGTTAGCCTGTGGATCAGTAACTTGCTGTGGGTTCTGGAAGTTCTGTCTTTAAAAGTACTGCCTGAGTAATTGGTGAATGCCCCGTTTTAAGCTGGGGCTCCGTTTGGTTGGGAGCAAGAAGGGGGATTTCTGCTCACTTAAAAGTCAGTCTGGATGACTAAGACACTTCTGGTTCTCAGTTATTGGAAACTATTCTGATGTAAAGTTCTATTTAACTCATTTCCTCTGTTCCAGTATTTTTTATCCATTAAATGTTGCTTTACTAATAGTAGTTATCAGGGCAGCTGGGTGGCTCAGTCGGTTAAGCATCTGACTCTTGATTATGGCTTGGGTCACGATCTCACCGTTTGTGAGATCAAGCCCCATGTCAGGCTCTATGCTGACAGCTCGGAGCCTGCTTGGGATTCTTTCTGCCCTTCCCCCACTCATGCGCGCGCGCGCGCTCTCTCTCTCTCTCTCTCGCTCTCTCTTTCTCTCTCCCTCTCCCTCTCACACACACATACACACACAAAATAAATAACCTTTAAAAAAGAGAGAGAGAGAGAGAGAGAAAGAGGGGTTCCTGGGGGGCTCAGTCAGTTAAGCGTCTGACTCTTGATCTCGGCTCAAGTCATGATCTCCTGGTTCATGAGATTGAGCCCCACGTCGGGCTCTGCACTGACAGCACAGAGCCTGCTTCGGATTCTCTCTCTCCCTCTCTGTCTCTGCCCTTCCCATGCACACGTGCACACGTGCTCACTCTCTCTCAAAAATAAATTAACTTAAAAAAAAAAAACTAATAGCATTTATCAGTTTATATCCATAAATACTGTTTGTCGACCCTGCAGTGTTTCTTACATACTTGGCTTCTGCTTCTGTGGGCAGAATTCACGTTCTGAGGTCCTTAGTGAACCCTGAAGTCTCGGATTGAGGGATTTTCCTCGGAGCATCACGGGACCTGAGTGTGCTGTGAAATGCTCTACGTCCTGTACTGCTGCTTTCTGAGCCCGTAGGGTGCTTGTCGGCCGTAAAGCTGTGTACTGGGTGATTGCTCGGCTGGGAATTCTCTTTATGTTCTAGAGAAATGGTCCAGACTGCTGGTCCACAACAGCTAATGATTGATCTGGATTTTGTGAACTTGAGACCAAGAAACTTGCCTGAGCATTTTGCCACTCCTTCACAGAGACCCATTCTTCTCTTTATGTTTGAATTCTTTTCTTGTGGAGGGGCATGAAATTACTGGAATTCCTAGCTTCTCATCAAGTGTTCCCCATTCTCTTCCAACCCTTTGGAAAATGCCAGTGGACCTTGACGGTTGGTATGTTTGTGAGCTGCCGTAGCCAGCAAAGTACCGTAGCAGGAAGGACATGGGAAGAAGAACGAATAATACCCTGTCTTTGTTTATAAGCCTTCCTTGGGATGGCCGTATTGCTCAACTTCAGCCCATTTTGTTTCTTCAGTGCAAGGTAAGGCGGAAGATCTTGGACCTAACGCTCAAGGGCAAGGGAAGGTATCTGTAGAGTGGATGGTGTTTGCCATGTCTCCTCCCGTTAAGGCCCAGCGTTTGTAGTCTTTGCCTGGTCGAGGTCGGGAACTTGACGGGCAGTGGTTCTCTCTTCTGGCTTTCCGTCTGCCGTCCAGGACTGAGGTTCCGCAGCTGATGAGGAGGGACGCCGTCTCTCTCTCATCTGCTTCTCCAGGCAGCCCTCCCCTGCCATCTGCGGCAGGAGACCTACTGTGAGCTAGAACTTTCTTCCTCTTGGAGAAGAGACACGTGCCTCCTTCTCTTTTCCTGGTATTTCAGAATAATTGCGAGGTGATGGTGAAGGTGCGTAAACATTTGTTCACCAGATTTAGCGATCTGGAAATAACACAGACGGACGCACCACTTTGGGTCAAAACGCATGGAGGAGGAAGCCGGATTAATTTTGCCGAAGAGCTAAGCTTGTGTGTAGCTGCAGGTAACCGAAACCCAAACGCATGCTTGTGATGAATTTCACTCACCAGGAAGCCTGAGCACACACAGTCCGGGGCCGGAGTGACGGCTCTCCCGTGTCCTCAGCGAGCCAGGTTCCTTCTGTCGGCCTGTTTGCAATCCTAGATTATGCCCCCAGGGAACCAAGGTGGCTCTGGCATCTCCAGGAATCACAGCCACGTTCCTGGCAGGAAGAGGGCACTAGGGCCAAAGGCCTTCTCACAGCACTGTTGCCATTTGGGAAGAGATGCCCCCTTAGTGACTTCTCTGTAGTCTCATTTTTTGTGGCTTTTGTCACATGGCCGCCCCTAGCGGCAGTAAGAGCAAGGTGCTGAGTATCTTACTCTGACAGCCTCCGCAGTTAAGACAAGGAGTTTGGCTTGTGAGTGGCTTTTGACTAGCTGGTCCACACGGCCGCCCGCTTTCCTCCCACGCTTGTCTAGCGCTGCCTGCGGCCCCTCTGTCAGGATTCTGTTTCTTTGCATTCAGGAGGGCCGTGCACCAGAAGGGTTATGAATGTGGCATTGAAGGAGCTGGAATCCAGCCAGCCACTCTGACTTGCCTTTTGAATGGAAACTAAAATAATTGTTTTCCTTTTATTAATCCAAATCTCACTGAGCCCCGTGCAGGACTAGAAAACACGAGTATACAAAAATTCTGGTCATGGTTTTGCTGGTTATTAGCCTTAGTTATATGGCCGCAGGCCAGTTGTATGACCTTTCTGGACTTGAGTTTCCCCAAATGATTTAGACCAGAGCAGTGATTGCTAACGTTTCGTGTGGTAAAAATAGACTAGCCGCTTTAAATTTGTTTTAAGAAGACTATTTGTGGGTTCCCAGGACTTTTATTGTATTTCTCGCATACTGTTACACTTACCATACGTTCTAAACGTTAAGGACAGAATATTAAATAGCATTGTATGGCGTACTTTCTTTGGTCTAGCTATAAAATATACACAGAATTACATTTTGTTTGTAAAATACGCACAACGTTGAAGGTTAAAATGGCCAATTATTATGGTAGGTTGACATTTCCGTAAGGATGGGGTGAGGTAAAAATTCTTAGTACGTACGTATGTCATGAAAATCTAGAGTGGGTTATATCAGTTTTCCACTGGTGAAAAAAAAGTCCAAACTACATTCTCTCTCAGGGCCCGGCTTTAACTTTTCAGGCTTGTGTTTCTTAGAGAAGAACCTTCAGATCATTAGGAATTAGGGTATCTCCCTCCCTGGTGCTCCTTTGGAAGAATACTGGTTACTTGGTTGGGTCGATAACCCATTTAAGTGGCCCCATCGGAACCTCTTGAACCTGGTTACCAGCCTTGGAGTCACAGTGACCCTTTTAGGCAAAAGCCACTTGCTAATTGGTTACAAAACTGGAGCCCTTGTCATAGGAGCAGCAGTTTCATCAGCCACGTGTTTAATTAGGAACTTTCCAAAGCTGGGAGGAGGTTCAGGGAGGAACAGAGGAGCAGGCCCAGGGCTGCGGCGGGTTGAGTGGGGAGAAGCCCTCGGCCAGGAACGGATAGGACAGCCCAGGGGAATGGGAGCTGGGCCGCCAGCCCCGAGGCTGCTGGGCCGGGTCGGCTGAGCACGCAGCGGGGGGTCAGCACCGGTGGGTTTGCTGTGTTTACTGGTTGTGTTTTTCTTTCATTTTTTTTTTTAAATATTTATTCATCTTTGAGAGACAGAGAGCATGAACAGGGAAGGGATAGGTAGAGAGAGGGAGACACAGAATCCGAAGCAGGCTCCAGGCTCCAGGCTCCGAGCTGTCAGCACAGAGCCCGACTCGGGGCTCGAACTCACGAACCGTGAGATCATGACCTGGGCTGAAGTCGGACGCTCAACCGGCTGAGCCACCCGGGCGCCCCTGTTGGTTGGCTGTTTAACTTAAAACAGGTTTGTCTTCTTGGGAGATTTCAAGTTAAAAAAAAAATAAGATGGGCGGCTGAATTTGGTGGAACTAACGTACACGTTCCGGTTACCTGTTGCTGCATCGTGAAGCGGCCAAAGCCTGAGAGCTTAAAACAAAGTCGGCCGTTATTTTTTCACAGATCTGCAGTTTGGGCATGGCTTAGCGGACAGCTTGTCTCTCTTTGCCAAGGTGTCCGTGGGGCTGCCCCTGGCCTGGGCGCGAGCGTCCCTCACTGTCCGGGGGGCTGGTGCTGGCTGGCTGGGACCTTGGCTGGGTCATGGGACTGGGCCTGAACGCGTAGCCTCCCCCAGGCCTCCTGGCCTCCTCACAGCGTGGTGCTGGGCTCTGCAGAAGCTGTATCAGCGTTCGTGACCTGGCCTCACTGGCTTTGACCTCACTCCACACTGGAAGCGAGTCACCACGACTGGCCCATCTTCAGAGAGAGGAGACTGACTGGCAGACGTGTCATAGAATTTGTGAACATGTTTTAAAGTGACCACACCACGAACCGCAGATAACTCCTTGTTGTCTTTCATATTTTAGCAGACCCATGACAGGGCGCATATCGCAAATTAAGATGTGGCGATGTTTATAGCGATCGGGGCAGGCCTATAAAGTGCGTCTGTTTTGCTCTTGTTAACTTAGAGAAAAGGTTGTAATTCCTACTTAATAAGAAAGTAACAGAATGATATGTCTTATGTCCATATGCTTTTCATCAGAAATGATACTGAGTAGGATTTATCAAATGCAGATGAAAATTTTTGTTGGAGAAGGAAATGAAAACTCATATGGCATTTTTGCACAATTCAGGGTGTATAGTCAAAGTCCAAAGGAGAGTTCCTTTATTGGCACTTGAAAAATGAAGATTTCACATTTGAACTCGGCTATAACTCACCTGGAGAACTTGCATTGACTGATAAGTGTGGAATAGATTTTGTGGTCTGGAAATAGTTGATTTAGAGTCTACAATGATTTAATTCCAACCCGATGTCTAAAAAACTCAGATAGATGGGACCGCAGAGACCTCCCCATATTTAACACACAATGGCCTTTTGTTCAGTCCCCTACCAAGAAAGTCTCTGAAAATAAATGTTTGCTACAGGCTCCTATTAAAATGTGAGGGGAAATTGAATTAGGATTCCAAATCTTCAGCCTTTTCTTCTACACTTTCAGATCTCTTCCATCTGGCTAAATCTTTAAAATTTCAAGGCCATATTCTAAGAGGAAATGTGATATTCCTCCTGTCACAACAGGAGGAAAAGAATATTAATTAGCTTTTTTTCTGAACTGACTTTAGTTCTTCACGGTTCGTCGCTGGGTGATAGGAAGTCAGTGAGAAGTGAAAGCTGAACGAAGGGTGTGTGTGTCTGTCTGTCTGCCTCTGAGTCTGTCCGTCTTTAGTCAAGTGGAGCATTTGAGGAGCCAGATCCTTCCAAGGGCGCCCCACGCAGATTTGATTTTGTTATTTCAAAGGAAATCTCAACAGTCTGTGACTCTTAAGTCTTTGTGGTATCTTTTGTAATACATCAAATTCACTTACTAGTGAATTTCTTTTACATACACCCTATTATCAACATTGCTTCACTTGGAAAGAATCTATTTTAATCAGTAAATAACCAGAGCCGTACTTAGTATTAAAAGTTTCAGCTGGTTTTCATAATTTTCCTTTTACAGATGATAACGATTTTATTGTTTCCTTATCATGTGTCTTGTTTCTTGTTTTTATATCTGCCTGTAAAAATATGATAGGTAATGATGACCACTGCTGTGCTCTGATATTCTGTCTGGTTCTTCCCGAACTTTAATGAAAGTACCCATTTTAGTCTCAGGTTTTGCTGGTACCCGTTGATTCACGTCTCTTATTTACCATGCCACCAAGTATGCTTTTTTTTCCAACCGAGAATAGATACTAGATTTTATGGGTGTGTTCTCAGCAGCTTTTCTAGTCGCTGCAATTGATGTCGTGGATCATATTTAATTATTTCCTGATTATCCTTCATGGTGCTTGCATTCCTGGGGGGAAAAAAAAAAGAAAAGCAGCCCCTGATCATTGCACGTTCTTGTCACACACCGTTCTGTTCGGCTAACTAGCATTTCGTCCAGATTTTTCTTGGATGCTAAGTAAGTTTGGCTCTTATTTTCTTGGTATTTCCAAAACAGGAAACTTCATCTCTTACCGCCTCTAGAGCTGCTCCGCATGATGGCAGTCACTAGCCTTATGTGCTTTTTTAAATTTAAATAGGTTGGGATAAAGTAACGTTAAAGGTTCCCTCCATCAGATGCACTAGAAACCACGCGTCCCTCCTGGCTACCGAACTGGATGTGGCTGTTCTAGGGAGATGTCTGTAGAAGGTGAGAATTATCTTTCCTTTGAAGGTTTGGAAGCAGTTCACATGTAAAATCATCTGGACTAGGTACCTAAAATGTTTGATTCTTTGAGTCTGGTCTGTTGTCTTTCTCCTGACCCGTTCTGTGTGTGCGTTCTCTTTATTTCTTTATTATATAAGTTTGTCTTTGTATTTTGATCTTATAGCTCATGTGTGAATTCTAAGGGTTACGTTTTAAGTTCTCTGTAGAGGTCGTTTTCCGTATCGTGTAGGCCAAAATATACTAGGTCCATTTGAAATATGCAGACAATGAATGAGAGTTCTCTGCTAGGACAGGGATAACCACCAGGCTCTTTATATCCACATATGAACGTTTGTTTCTTAAAATTGTGGTGACAAACATCATGTAACATTTATCATCTGAACCACTTTTAAGTGTGCAGTTGAATGGTGTATTTTTGATGTAAAATTAATCACGCTTTCTGTCTAAAACCTGTACGTATTTCTTTCAGAGATGATCTTCTCTCATATTCATAGCTTTCTGGGTCAGTCTGTTTGCTGTAACTCCCAGGACAGGGCTACACGGGGTGCAGTACTGGTGTCTCATTCCTGACGGTGCAGGAGTCCTCAAGTACATTATACTGTGTTTCCACGGGATTTCATCCGCAGAGTCTTTATAATGATACAGTGACTGCAATCACTGTTTCTGTTTACTAGAGTAACTTTTTAAATGTGGGGGCGCCCAGATGGCTGCTCTGTTTGGTGGCTGCCCTCAGCTCGGTCACGACCTCACGGTTAGTGACTTTGAGCCCCGCCTCAGGCTCCCTGCTATCAGTGCAGAGCCTACTTTGGATCCTGTCCACCCCCCCTCCCCCCCCCCCGCCCCTCTGTGCGCTCACGCTCTCTCTCTCTCAAAAATAATCATTAAAAGATTTTTTGTAACGTACATAGATGTTGACATTTATCAAATGGTCTTTTCTACACCTTTCAGGTGATGTTTTCTCTTTCTTGAGCCACTTACGCCATGAATCACAGTAGTAACACATTTCTTACTATCAAATGAGTCACGTATTCCTGGAATAAGCTGTTTGTTGAATGCATTTCAATATGTTAATAAACCAATGAATTCAATTTGTCGCTGGTTTTTTTCTGTGTAACGTGTTTATGTTTGTAAGTTGGGCTGACCCGTATTTTTTTTTAACTTTTTTATTTTAATCTTTACTTTTGACAGAGAGAGAGAGAGAGACAGAGTGTGAACAGGGGAGGGGCAGAGCGAGAGGGAGACACAGAATCTGAAGCCTGCTCCAGGCTCCGAGCGGTCCGCACAGAGCCTGACGCGGGGCTCAAGCTCATGAACCGTGAGATATGACCTGAGCTGAAGTCGGATGCTCAACCGACTGAGCCACCCAGGCACCCCTGGCTGATCTGTATTTATATATATATATATATATTTTTTTTTTTTTTAAATATATATATATTTATTTATTTAGTTTAAGTTTATGGAGTTTACATAAGAGCATCATACCAGCTGCATGAGGCAAATAACAAATAAGGGGTAGTTTTCACTGTGTTTTGTTTTATGGAATAGTTTAAATGGCACAAGGATTTTCTGGTCCTCAAACAGTTTTGACAGTAACACCCGTGAAACCACCTACACCTGGTTGGTCATCAGCGTACAGATTTGATAATTTTATCAGCTGTTATTCTCCCTTTCAGGTTCTTTTTACCGTTCCTTGTGCTGGCTTTTGTACTTCATGCTCTCATATTATTTCAGATTGATTATTTAGTTCATTTGCATGGATACTGGCATTAATATTGATTATAATAATGACATCCCGAGTTAGCATCTGTTAGTGCTTACCACGTGCCAGAACCTCCTGTGTCTTCAGGGCTGAGTATCTGATTTCCTCAGGGCCAAGGGCGGTAGATACATTTTATGGTGGGGAAAACTGAAGTTCACAAAGGTCACGTAATAATATACATAGAAAGCTGGGATTTTTGTCTGCCTCCGTATCTGTAGTTATCTAACCTTTGTTTCTATATTGATTTTTGTTTCCCTTTCCTTTGATCAGTCTTATTGGGTTGTTTGTTATGTTGTATTTTTACTTCTATTCTTAATTCCTCATCTATTATAGGTTTATTTTAATTTTTTTTAAGTTTATTTATTTATTTTTGAGAGAGAGACAGAGAGCGAGCAGGGAAGGGACAGAGAGAGGGGGAGAGGGAATCCCAAGCAGGCTCTGCACTGTGAGCACAGAGCTCAATGTGGGGCTCAAACTCACAAACCGTGAGATCATGACCTGAGTCGAAACCAATAGTCGGACACTTAACCAACCGCCTGAGCCACCCAGGTGCACCTGTTTTTTTTTTTTTCCTCAAATGTTTTTATTGATTTTTGCGAGAGAGAGCAGGGGAGGGGCAGAGAGAGAGGGAGACAGGGGATCTGAAGCGGGCTCTGCGCTGACAGCAGAGAGCCCGACCGGGGGCTCAAACTTAGCAACCGTGAGATCATGACCTGAGCCTAAGTTGGACGCTTAACCCGCTGAACCACCCAGGCGCCCCGGTTACAGTTTTTAATACATTAATGTAGCACCTTTATGAAGCCTTACCTCCTATTTATCACTAATTGTCTCGTTTTATTACCGTTTTTGAGAAGATTTGGTTCCTGTTTTTCCTCCTCTTCGAATGAATGTGTTCATGGCCTGAATCTTAGTATAACCTTGGCTAGATTTCTTCAGTTTTATACATTGTTCTCTTTATCACTGCATTTGTCTGTGTGCCTCCCGGCCCGTGGCTGTAGCTGCACTTTACAAATGGAACCAGCTGTGGGTCCCTTCTGCTCCGAAAGCACCGGGCTGTGCGGTGGCAGGAATCCCCTTGTCTGTGACCTCAGGTGAATTGTTGGCATATGGTTTGGCAAAATGCTTGTTCCCCGGGTTAAGGGGTGTCCGCTGATCCTTTTTTCGTGGACCGAAGCAATTGGCTGTAACTGTGTAACTTCTTTTGAATACATAGGTTATCATAGGTTTATAACCTGAGGATTGTCTGTCAATAAGGTCATTGCCTTTCTAGACATTATTTGAGAGCAAAGGATTATTTGATGGAAATTTTCTTCCCCACCATCTCGAAATAGTACATTCTTCTTTTACTCTTAGGTGGCACCTACAAGGTGGAGAGCAGATCTGACCTCTTTTCTTGGTATTTTTCACGCGTGACGGAATGGGGAAATGACGTGACTTTTGTAAATGGTTTAACGAAGGTTGGGAAGATGCCCTTGTTGATTGGTGTGATAGTCTTCTCGTTGGCGAGGTGAGATCTGATTTTTTCCCAGCGGACAGACGATGGGCCAGTTGCCAGAAAGCCCAAAAAACACGCTCTCGTGCCCCTCGGTTGACTGCGTGACTCCAAGATGCGGCGAGCCTGCTTGCAGGCAGGCGTGTGTATCAGAGAAGCTTTCACGTCGGCTCCAAACGAGGGGACGTGGACAGGCGTGTACTGTTCAGGAGAGCAAAGACAAACAAACAAACAAACAAACCAAAATGGCAACAACGTAAATGTCCGTGGACGGAAGGGTGAGGAAGTAAAATGGGGTACAGTCACGAGGAAAAAATACCATCCCAAGTGAAAGTGAATGACACTGGGCACCGGCTGGGGTCAGTCTCACGGAAACGGTGGATTTGAAAAGCAAGTTGCCGAGCGTTTATGTGGAGGTTAAAAACCTGTAAATAGCAACAGATACATGCGTAATAAATGATACACGGAAAGGTAAACCGCAAATTCAAGGCAGTAGCTCCCTGGAGAGAGGGTTTGGTTGAGGAAGGGGGCGCACAAAGACGGGAAATGTCTTTGTTCTTCCCGTGACTCGTAGGCTTGTGTTGCCTGTTCTGATTCGCCTTCTGAGTTTTTTACGCCTTGAGTGTCATCTGCTGTACTTTTTTAAATTAGGAAGGAAGGCAGTGTTAATACCTTTACTTGACATCATTGGTGCCGCCTTAGAGAATTTGTCCCCGCGGGTTGAGCCGAGAGGTGGCCTGGAGTTAGGATGCTGCGGGTTACGCTGCAGCCGAGCGGCGTTTACTTTGTAGTCTTAGGCGAGGTGCTTACCCGCTCTGATCTGCGTCCTACCTTGCAGATGACGATAATGGAAGGCTGTGGGGTGGCGACCCTTCTTTTGTTTCTAAAAATAGCAAACGGCAAAATGTTAAGCAAGGAGCTTATTACTGTTGATTTCCACGGGAAATGTCGTTAGTTGACTGCCAGAAGTCACACATGTAAAGACAATAAATCCTAAGTGAAGCCCTTAAATACGAAGATTAAAGAACACTTTTCCAATCGAATGTGGCATCTGTTTGAATGCACTTCCTTTTCTCTAAGGAAAGATGTCCAGGTGGGCCGTCATAAGCATTTTGATGCTTCCCTCGTTCTGGGGAAGCCCACCTGAAGAATGTTCCAGCGGTCCGTGTAGAAATCAGAGGCTCTGGCTCTTTCTGAAACTACTTCTTGGCTCCCACTCTTCTTCCTAGGTATTCAGTTACAAAGAATCAAAACTTCTGTCAGCTTCTTCAGGAGAAAACACAGGCTAGCACAGATGACAGGAAGCAAGACGACCTGTCATGCTTGCGACCCCTGAATTGTCCACATTGCCTTCGGACCCCCGCTCCAAACTTGGCATCGGAGCCGGACTCCAGAAGTAGGCTTCTGGGAGAAGGAGGAGTGGCTGACGGGCGCAAGGCTGTGGCTTGCACCTGCAGGGAGGTGGAGACTTTTCTACCGAGAGGCAAGTGCGCAAGCTTGAACACAGAGTGCGGAAGGAACAGATTCTTCCGTGAGCGACCGGGCCACGTGCCCGGACAGCAAGGCCTCGAGCTGTTGAGGGTGGATTCAGAGTGAAGGTGTGAAATTTTTTTTTTTTTTTTTTTTTTTTGCAAGACGTTATTAACTATAAACATGGGCATATATTCTTCTAAAGTACTATTCTGAAAAAACAGTGATTCACAACACAAATATAAAGCGCACCACAGGATTGCAGTATAGTTTGTTTCCTGAAAAGGAAGTGTATTAGGTTTTTAAGCTGTTATTTGCAAGGGAAATCCTTAGTCAGATGTCTGTAATTAGCAGCGGGAGCTGAGAGTACACGGGTTCCGCCTGGAATAAAGTAGACTGTGGCCTTCTTCCAGTTTTGTAGCTGGGGAGGAGAGTCACCGCGCCTTCAGCAGGGAGTGAAGTCCCTCCGTCCTGTGCAGGTGGGCACTCAGCTCCTTCCATCCTGACACTTCACACAAGCTGACGTGGGGACGGAGTCCCTTAGGGGGAAGACATCCCTTTAGAATAGTGGACACATTTTCTTTTCAGTGTAAATATTCTGGAATTTCGTAGCTGAGAGCGAAATCCTTTTCTTGGCCCGAACATTCCTCATTAAAGGGTATTGGGATAGTAGCATTTCGTTTCAATGTGATAGGATTTTTCAGGACCCTGGAGCCACGTTGTCACTTGGCAATCCTTTGTCGCTCCTGCAGTGCACTGAGTCGAGCTGCATTTTGCTCCCCTTGGTGCGACCAGGCGTTCTGGGAGGCTCACAGGTGCATATTAGGCTGGAAAGCACGGGATGTTAGAGAAACAGAGACGTTCTGAGCGTCCACTCTTTTTTCTGCCTCGGTCCAGTCGAGAGAAGAGCACCGTTCTGCGCTTTGTGAGGCCGCTGTTGGCCCCGGGAGCCATTTGAAGCCCCTTTCCTGTCTCCCGAGCTGAGGGTGCCCCCCCCCCCCACTCCAGCCCCAGGCAGGCAGAACCCAGGAGCTCGTTGTCCAGAGAGCTGCTCTGTCCCCAGTTTGCGGGCCGTTCTCAGAGCTGTGGCCGATGGAGACCCAAGGCCCACTGGTTCTTTCCTGTTCTCTTCCCTTTTTAGTCCTCGTGGTCTCCTCCAGATGCTTTGTTCTCTTTCTTACTCTGCTCTCATGTTATATAAACCCCATGTGCTCATTTAAGTTCTTCTAGGCACGGACTGGCTTACCCGTAAACTCCTCAGCCTTACTTTTGTTCCCAGAGGCAAGGCTCTTGGGTCAGCACTTTTATCGTTCAGTTTCCTCCGATGCTGTCATCTGTTATTGGGCTCTGTTTGCGGTTCCGATATATTGTCAGTCCGTAGTGTTTGGTTTTCATGGTTTCAGTGGTTTGTGTTTTAATCTCATTTTATCACTATTTATTCCAATGGGTTTTTGGCCATCCTTGGACATTTATTTATTCTTCCTTGTGAACTTCAGATCATTTTATTACATTCCAGTACATTAAGTATTTATAGTATGATGTTTCATTTACAGAGGTACATCACGATCACCTTTCTTTTACTATAAATAAAGCTCAGTAATATAGAAGACCTAGGCAGTGTGATGTCCGTAAACACGCATCCGTACGTACACGTGCTCCTGTGAAAGGCAATAATGTTGTGTGAATCTGTAAGTACATTTGGGGAGAATTGGCATCTGTATCCCGTGGAGCCATTTCTCATGACGGGGAGCTCAGGAGGGGGGCGTGACTCACACCCAGCACGACATTGTACCAGCCTCCTAACTTGATTACCACATCACGTAAACAATGAAAATTGTCCCGGTGCTGATCTCTTCGGGGAAGAAGCCCTTTCCATTTTTATACAGGGTCTGAGTTGTGGGCCCCAGGCCTGCCTGTGTGCCCCTGAGCCAGCCGGCAGCTGCCAGAATGACTTCTTCTGCCGCAGGGTCTTACCTGAAACGGGTTCCTGGATATTGGGGAGGTCCAAGGTCTCTTATTTTTAACTTGTGGAGAGAGCAGGTTCTCTCTTGGTGGCATAAATTAATTCTGGCAGGCCTGGGTGACCTGTAATCTAGTTCTGGTCTTTAAAGATTGGATTTGGATTGGACCGAGCATTTGGATGAGATCTTTCTCTGAGCTGACATAGATTTTCCGTACTTTTTCCCTTTCTTCGGACATTTGAGATTTGAGGGTGGGGGGATTTGGGCAAAGGAGGAGGGGACATCAGTGTCTCTCATAAGCCTCTCTCAGGATCCAAAGTCTCTTAAAAGAAAAATGAGATCTAATTTTTTTTTAGCAGGTAGTGAACTACTGTTTGCTTTAAAAAGACAAACTTTTGTTTGCTTAGTTTTATAGACGAATTACTATCTTACATTCATGTATTTTGTGTGTATTATGTATTTGGCTCTGTACTAGGTTGGGTTTTTCATGCTGGGTGCTTGAATTTAGTCTTCCCAATTACTTATAGATCTTTCACAGATTTGATCCCAAACCAGCCAGTAAGGCAACCTGTCTGTTAAGTGAGAAACAACCCTGGTTGGCCGATGGAGACCTCCGGCCAGTCGGCCACTTTGGTGGAAGTCAGGTTGTGTCCGTATGAAGTCAGGTTGTGTCGGGTGATGTCTTATGGCCTTTCCTTCTCTCTTGGTTGGCTTTCCAAGAACCCTCCTACACCTGCCTGGTTTCTCCGACGTCTCTTAGTGGCTCTGCTGTTCTCAGCAGCCTCCCTGCCCTCCTCTCTCTCTGCATTGCTCTAGGTGACATTCAGAAAGCCAGGGGTCCAGAGGCCATTTGGCAGTCAGGATAGGAATTTCCCTCCCTAGAGACACTTGTCACCACCAGGAGCTTTAGAAGAGCATTCGTCACCCTGATCGGATGCATGGGGACCAGGCTGCACGTGGCTGTGCCCAGGAGAGGTCCAGGATGGCTCTCTAGGACTTGAGCCATCTCAGAAGCTCTGGCACTTTCTCTGATCCTTATTCACACCAGCCTTGATTTCTGGGCAGGGGCCGCGTGGGGCACGTCTGCTCTCAAAGCCACCCGTCCCCCTGGGATGGTGGAAGTGGTTCCAGCTCTTAGCCGGGGCTGCAGCTACCCCGAGATGAGCACAAGGGGGCGGCCTTTTCCATCGGTTCTCCGTGTATCAGAGGAGAGAGGAACAAAGGCAGGCGACAGTGAACGCGTGCAGGAGCCCTGCCCGAGCCGCGTGTGAAACTTGGAACCGTGAACCGTGTGTACGAAGAGTGCTGAGCTGTCTGGTGAGGGGACTGAAGCTCGTTAACCCAGCCGGGGTTCTGGCTTGGCTGCTGTGAACCACACCCTCTAGCCCAGGGCCCTGCACGTGGCACGAGGGCACTTTGGACAACTGCAGGTTTACAGGTGTCTGTCACCAAAGCAGGAAACTCAGTCGTGGTTTCCGCTTGGTGTTTGAGCCTGAAGAACAATTTTATAGCTGCCATTTAAATTTATTTTGGTCCTTCCTCCTTCTCTCCCTTCCTTCCTGCCCTCCTTCCCTCCTCCCCTCTTTCCCTCCTCCCTTCCTTCCCTCCTTCCCTCCTCCCCTCCTCCCCTCCTTCCCTCCTCCTGGCCCTCCCACCTCCGTTCCAGGCACTAAAGCCATCGTTTTAGCTGTATGTTTTTTCCCTTTGGTTTTCTCTTCATCTTAGAAACTGAGTTGTGACTCCTTGCATTGTTTCTACTTGGGAAAAAGCATTACTATGAAAAGATAATGCTGGTTCGTAGGCAGTGAAGCAGAATATAAAACCTCACTAATATCCTGATCTCCCATGCAATTAGAAGCACATTGTCACCGGTTTTATGTTCCCCAGATGACTGTTTGTTAATTTACAGCCGTTCGGTCACATTTCAAAGGATTCGGGTCTGTTGGTTCAAGCGCAGGTTTGAAGCAAGAGTTGCTGTTCCTTCACCCTCGTGTGGGAATGCGTCTTACCATCTGAGTCTGGAAAGGCTGCAGGAAATCAGATATGCTTTGAAAATCAAAGGCAAAGCCCCGTCCCCCTGGGGGCGGGAATGCAATAGGGGCATGTTTTCCTTTAGGTTTCTACAGAAGCAGCAATTGGTAGATTTATTGTGTAATAATTGTTTTTCTTCAAAGCCACAAGCCTTCAATTTTTCCAAAATGACCATTGTCATTTCATTTTCTCAACAGTCCACATTTGCATATCTTTTGTTGACTGAGGAGGGAAGCCACGTTTGTAAGTGCTGTTGAAGGACACATCAGGCCACCTGACCAGCACTCACTGAGCACCTCGTGCATGCTGGGTGTTACGTGAGTCACCTCTGTGTAGGTTTGTTCCCAGCAGCCTCACCGGACACTTGAGGGGCACATTTGCCATCTTTGTTTGCCCCTGGGAAGTCGGAGACCCGGGAGGTTTCAGTCACAAGAGAGGACTGTCCTGGCCGCCCCTTCTGAGCTGGATTTTGTTTCCTGCTCAGTTAGTTGTGTGGCCGAGATTATGTTAAATACTTCTGCCCCTGGCCCTCCTTGCTTTGTCCGATCTTCTGGTCTTTGAAATGCTGTTCTGCTGTGATTTGGGACCTCAGGCCTGCAGAGTCCTTGAATTTCATCCTTCCCATAGTCCAGTCCTTGCTTCCTGTAAAAAGGGAACCCGAGACTCAGAGAGACACCGTCTTTTCTCAACTTGGTTGATGAGCGTGGAAGGTGGAACCCAGGTCTTTCCTTGATAAGGGAGAAAACCGTGGGAAGGACCGGAGGAGAATCACTGGGCTGCTCCCCGAAGGGAGAAGAGAGAAGCGGACCACTGAGAAATTGTCAGTTTTCCCTGGTTTAGAAAGAAGCACGGGGCACCGGGGTGGCTCAGTCGGTTAAGCGTCCGACTTCGGCTCAGGTCACAATCTCTCAGTCTGTGAGTTCGAGCCCCGTGTCGGGCTCTGTGCTGACAGCTCAGAGCCTGGAGCCCGCTTCGGATTCTGCGTCTCCCTCTCTTTCCGCCCCTCCCCTGCTCATGCTCTGTCTCTCTCTGTCTCAAAAATAAATAAAAACATTAAAAGAAAAGAAAAGAAAAGAAAAGAGAAAAGCGGCGCTGTATACAGAGGTGAGGTAGTGAGACCGCCGTCCCCGAGGAGATGTCTTTTCCAGCGGCCCATGTACTTCTTCACTGCTGATACCACACCCCAGCGGCCTTGACTTGTCCTGTGTGTGGACCTCACAGAGCCTGCGCCCTCCACTGCGCCCCGCCCCCCACCCCGCACCCCCAGGCCTGGTGCCTTGGCTCTCACCACTCTTGAATACATCAGGGTTTTTAAGAGTTTATTTTTATTGAGATGTAAGTATAACACTGTCCGAAGTTCATGTGTGCATTGTGTTCATCTGCATCGTTTGGATCCCACCGTACGATTCCCCTGTGGCGTTAGCTTCTGCCCGTATCACGTCACATGATCGTTTCTTTTCTGCGGCGGGAACACATCAGATCTGGTCTCGGGACTTACTTATCTGCTGGTTGCAAGTCTGTCCCTGAAAACAACATCTCCCGTACTTCCCCCGCCCCCCAGCCTCTGCTGGGCACCATTTTAGTCTCTGGTTCTGAGTGAGGCTTTTTCAGATTCCGCACGTAAGAGAGATCATACGGTATTTGTCTTTCCCTGTCTGACTTGCCTCACTTAGCTTGGTGCCCTCAGGGTCCACCATCCACGTTACGGCGAATGGCAGGATTTCCGTCCATTATTGTTCCATTAGAGTATCACACACGCCGCGACTTCTTTGTCCATCCCCCCGTTGATGGACACGTAGGATGTTTCCTACCTTAGCTGCTGTGAATAAGGGGGTGCAGAGATCCCGTTCCCGTTTCTTCTGGATCTATACCCACAAGTGGGATCGGCGAATCACGTGGTAGCCGTGTTCGTGTGTTTTGAGACTCTCCGTATTGTCCTATGGCGGCCGCCCGTTCGCATCACCGCCAGCAGCGTGTGCGTCGGACTTTCCTACGTGTGTGTTTCGGCCCGTGCCGTCTCTTCTCCCCCGGGTTCTCTTCTCCTTTGCTGCTGGTGAACTCAGACGCACATCCCAGCCCACGTGCCACTTCTCTGAAGCGTTCTCCCGCCGCTCCTGTGCACACATCTGGCTCCTTCCTTTGAATTCCTGCCTCTTTTAATACGTTGGTCGTAGAGCGGCAATTGCATGCCACGGTTCCTGTTTTCAGTTGGTGTCTCTGAGCTCCTGGGCAAGCATCCCCCCATCCTGGGGCCTGCTCCCCGTGGGGGTGCGTGACCCGGCCGGTGCGGTTGACCAGACAGCCGCGGACTGGCCCTCCGCGTGCCCTTCTGAGCGCAGGGACGGGATGGAATTTTGAGCCAGAGGACGAGGGTCTGTGGAAAGCCTGGGAGATGTCATTACCGCTATTCGTCGGTTTGCTGGCGTTTCCCTCCAGAGCACGAATGGGAAGACCGAGGTCCTCCCCGTCAGAAAGGGCGGGTGGGGCCCTGCTGACCAGGCGCTCGGGTTCCAGCCCGTGACCCCTGGCCACACCCTCTGCTCCGCTTCCCTGTCGCTTCTCGGGTTCAGTGTGTTCACCAGAAGGTGGTTTGTCCCGAGAGTTGACGTCGCGGGACGTGTGGTCAGGCAGGCTGGGTGTGGCACACGTGCGACGGTGCCTCTCCTGCGCAGAAATACTCCTCTGCCCAGATGTGAGATGGCTTGAGGCTGTTCGCGGCCTGAAGTCTCACAGCTGTGAGACTACAAGTCATGTAACGGAGGTCGGACCCACATCTTTCTGAACAGTCTCACTTTTTGAGTGACTTTTTTGGATTTGTTTGTGCCATAGAAGTCTAACGTGTTCATAGTTACTTATAGTAAACTTGGAAAACAGTTCCCCTCACGACGTTAGACAAGTTTACAGCTGGAACCAGGTGTGTTAACCTGCTTTGTGTTAAAATACAAAACTGTCTTTAAAAACAAAAGCCCAGTGTTTCCAAAGCTCAAGTTATGACCAAATTTAAATGTACGAAGAAAATTTTTGTTTAATGTTTATTTTCGAAAGAGAGTGTGAGGGGGAGGGGCAGGGAGAGGCTCCAGGCTCCGAGCTGTCAGCACAGAGCCCGACACGGGGCTCGAACCCACAAACCACGAGACGTGACCCGAGCCAGAGTCAGATCAGACATTTAACCTACTGAGCCACCCAGGCGCTGTCCCTCCCCCCCCCCCACCCCCCGCCTTTTTAAAATCTTTTTTACTGTTTTACATCTATTTTTAAATGTAACAAGTTTGTAGTTATGTTCTTTGCAAACAGCACAGAGTATTTTTGTGTGTGTGAATCCTTGCTTGTTTTCCACTTTCTTCAGTATGCCCCACTGACCTTCAGACCCTGAAAACAGGACCGTGGTGGGGAGGGGTATGGGCGGGAGGGGGTGAGCCCCGGAGCCCATGACTGCATCTCCGTTCCGTGGGAAAGTGGGCCGTTTATTTTCATACCAAGGGAGACCCCCCCCAGCCTGGCCTGTGTGGGTTGTTTGCTTTATGCCTGTTGTCTTGGAGACGTCGTTGTGGCCCCTTTCCCTCCTGAAAATCCTAGTTTGGATGATGGATTGTGTGGTCCACTCCAGTTATGATCGAAATATTTGTACTTGATTATTTTATTTTATGCTTTGATGTTAATGGGGTTTTTTTCCTGCATTTTTTATGCTATACTTTTGCGTACTGTTGGATTCCTTAATGTTTTAGAAGGCATGTCCTATTTTTAATTGTATGAATTGTTGTCTTTGATTTTTCAAATCGTTGTTTCAACTTAAGAGTCAACACTGAAATGCTCTCCTCTGTATCCCACCGATTTAAGGCTGAGACTATAAATTCCTTCAGGATGGTACCTGACTCCTCTTTGTGATTGACGGGGCCTAGGAATGTGCTTTGAACTAGGTAAGAGCTCACCCAGTGTGTCTGGAATGAGTCTTGGGAAGCGGTTTGGGCATGTGGAGTGAAGGGTGAAGTCCAGTGGGTCTGAGATCGGAGGGACGTCCCGCCGATGGAGGAGCCAGGTTGAGCTGGGGCTGAGGAGTCCGCGAGCCCCAAGGCACCACTGACCGAGCCCGGTTTCGGAAGAGACGCCGTTTATCTTGTTCTGTTCGCCGGGGCCCCCCAAGAAGTTCCCCGTGAACTCTTTTTCAGTTGGACTTGTTTCTCAGAGGTTCCACTGGTGCTAAATAGAAAGACGAAGGAGTTTTCCCTTGCCCAAGCAGAGAGCAGCAGCTCGATGTGGCCAGCGGGACCGTCCGTGAGGACACAGACCGCCGTGAGGACGAGGAGTGTGGGGGGACGGTCACTGCAGAGCCTCGCAAGGAGACCACGGAAGAGGCCAGAGATTTCTCTGCGCGTATTCCGCCGATTGAGCCATGGGTACTTGTTAGGGAAAGTCTCGGCTTCCTAATTTGAAAGCAAGGTGTATGTAGTAACCCTTACTCAGGTTTGAGCCAGAGGAGAGAAGGATGCCCTTTCTCAGACCTTAATTTGTAAAGTATGGCTTGTACTTTAATGGGCATTTTATAACACCAGAAAAAGATTAGTCCTTTTAAAGACTTTGCCAAATTTTACTCTAGCCAAGTGCCTTCAAGTTTAGGCAGGATATAGACAAACCTAACTGTTTTTACCTGTAATACTATAGACTGTCACGGATAAAAACCTTTGACAATGAGAAAGGACAGTAATCTTTGACTTTGTGTGGAGTGTAACGGTCGCTTATCTGCAAAGCTTCAAGGGGATACAACTGAGTGTGAAAAGGGATGGGTGTGGATAAATTGGGTACAAACATTCTGTCCCCAGTTATTAGGTAGCTGTTTACAACATGATTGATGCTCAGCAGATGTAAATATCGTTGAATCTGTATTGTTTTCCTCCAGCAAGTGTGTGTATTTGCTCATTGAGTTCACTGTTTCATTTTCAGGATCCAGTGGCCACAAACCAGAGCATAATCCTCGGGTGTTTTCTTTTTTTTTCAGCGTGTGTGTGTGTGTGTGCACACACACGGGTGTGCTTAAGATTTGAGTTGTTTTCTATACCTGCCTGTTCTCTGTTGGCAGATGTCACTGGTAGGCTTTCGTTTTGATTTCACTCGTTTGGATTTCAGAGGTAGCACGTGCTGATAGTTAATATCTGGACAAATACTGAGATGTCACAAAAGTAACAGTCTCGTCTCTGCCACCAATTCTTTGTTGTTACCACCAGTAACACATTGGTGTGTGTTCTTCCGTGGGTGTTCCCCATACGGTACATACACTCCCCCCCCCCCTCTCTCTGTCTCTGTCTCTGTCTCTGTCTCTGTCTCTTTCTCTTTCCTCTTTTCTCCGGAACTGGTACTCAATATATCATTATTCCGGTGCGGTTCAGCAGACCCGCCTCGCACCCTCGCTCCCCGTGTTGGGAGGGATGTTGCGTGACAGGTGTGTATAACCTGTCCTGTGCGTGTATCACGTTCTTCTGACACAGCTTCAGGTTCATTACTGCCATCAATTTCTTTATCGATTCACACGAGGGCTTTGCACCTTACCGAGCGGTGGAACCCACACGTGAGATGTTTGTTAGAACGCCCCGTCAGGCCTAGAGCAGTAAGGTCTGACCACGAGGGCTGCTGGGCATCATTTATGAATAATTCTAGCTTCTGTAATTCATAAAGGACAAACTGGTACATCCACTTGTGTTTTAATTATTTTAGTAGGTTCCGGACGTTTCCACACCTGGTCTTAGTGCATTTGTTACTTGCAGACCCGGTGTGCCTGGCCTTCTCTGCCCCAGCAGTTGTTAAAAAAAAAAAAAAAAAAAAAAAAAAAAAAAAAAAAAAAAAAAAAAAATCCCATTAGCTGTGTCTTTAGCAGTTCTTTACTTCCGTATTTGTGGCTGGCTCTTGGCCGCATATTCTGAGTGGATGAGCGTAACTCTATAAATGTCATTCGACCAACACGTGTGTGTTCAAGTCTGAGATTTCTCATGGTTGGTATTCCGTGTCCATTTTCCTGGTGATGATTTTATCACCAACCAATTAGCTACAGCCAGAGATTGCCACTTTGCCACAAATACAGAGCTCTTTGTCAGAAAGACCACCCACAGCTCCTGAAGACCGACTTTCACACTGGATCACACAGTTTGCAAAAAGTTTTCCAAGGGAGTGAGCATGATGGGTTCGAGTGCAAGCCTGGGGCGCTTGACCAAAACCCCTGTTTGTGCCCGGTCACATATGGACGGGGTGTGATCGTATGAAGGTGCCTGGCCTGAGGCGCCCCCGGTGCGATGCCGAGCCAGACCTGGAGTAGAGTCTCACTGCTGTGTGCCCACGTCCAAGGTTGAAGGGCAGCGTCCAACTGAATGATTTCAGTTTGGGATTTCACGTCCAAATCCATTTCTAATATGATCGCCTTATGTTTTTATAGCATTATACGCTTTTCAGAATGCTTTTATCTGTCGTATTTGATCTGTGCAGTCTGCTCTTAGCTTCTATATTTCAAAGGCCAGTAATGGTTCGGTTGGAAGTAATACCTATTAGCAGGGTGACTTGGAAAACTTTGAAATCATTTCCAGGTGCGTTCCACAGGCTGCGTTTGAATGATGAAACCGTAAACTTGCTTTCCCGTAAAAGAAAACTTTGCTGCTTTAAGTGATCTTTGAAATTAGCAGCCTCCCAGGTTTCCGTCTTCTTGTTGTTTTCCTCCGTCTTTATAAGGAGTGGATCCAGTTGACGTGGAGAATGAGTAGCTTGTGCGGGGAAGCTGAGGATGTGACCGAGGGGAAATACGGGGCCAAGAAAACTGTCCATTTTCCTTAAATACCTACGGTGCTGGAAATGCATTGTAAATAATTTTCATTATAGAAAATCCCTCTCACTTTTGGTTTTTGTTTCTTTGATCACCGTAGGGATACAGACTAGGATGGAGAAAACCCAAGGAGAATCAGAAAATAAAACAATAGCTGGGCAGTATGTTTATCGGGGGACTTTATTCAGATTTTACCTGTGACCCAACGTTCCTTTTTCTTTTTCTTTTTCTTTTTCTTTTTCTTTTTCTTTTTCTTTTTCTTTTTATTTTTACTTATTTATTTATTTATTTATTTATTTATTTTAATGTTTATTTATTTTTGAGACAGAGACAGAGCATGAATGGGGGAGGGTCAGAGAGAGGGAGACACAGAATCCGAAGCAGGCTCCAGGCTCCGAGCTGTCGGCACAGAGCCCAACGTGGGGCTCGAACTCGTGGAGTGTGAGATCATGACCTGAGCCGAAGTCGGATGCTTAACCGGCTGAGCCACCCAGGGGCCCCACCAATGTCCCTTTTTAAAGCGTTCCACAGACTTTAAAGATAGGGTGTGTGCCCGCACACACACCCCTGATGTTACTCAGGACGCGAACGAGTATCATTTGACACAACAGTAGGACGCCTGTACTCGCCAGCCCTGTCCGTACCTACCGACGATTGCCTCACCGAGCTGGCACGGTGAGTCTCGGGCCTTCCCTCTTCTCCTGAGGACTCAGGAGTCCCACGAAACCCGAGTCCTCTGGCGCAGATGATCCCCCTCCGGAGCGGACACGGAAGAGTCGGTGGACCTGTGGAGAGATGGAACGTTCCAGAAGAGACCGGTTTGACCAGCGAAAGCGATGGGACCATCTGAAAGGGAGGGACTCCTTGTAAGAAACCGGGGAGAACCTAGGAAAATAAATGATCGTCCCGAGGTGAGACTGGCAGGGTGAGGCGCTGGTGCAAACCAGAGCAGATACTCAAGAAAAACAAATGAACTGAGGACAGAAAAATGACAGATAGGGCTGTGGGATTTTCAAACAAAGCAGTGGAGGGGCCGCTCCAAGACCGAGGAAGCCTGAGTCAGCGCACGAGGAGAAGGCCCTGCAGAAATGCCGAGTGAAGAGCTGGGACGTGGGGAACAGACGCCGCGGACTCGATGCACGGCCGTGTGTACCAACGTGCGTTCGCTGTCACACCAGAAAGAAATCCTGGAAGAAGAGTTTCCGGGGACAGAGCACGGAAGGGAGAGACACAGTGGAGGCTGGAGCAGGAGCGCACGAGAAGAGACCCCAGAGAAATCTTGAGAATTTCAAGAATAAAAAAATATATAGGGGCCCCTGGGTGGCTCAGTCGGTTGAGCGTCCGACTTTGGCTCAGGTCATGATCTCATGGTTCATGGGTTCGAGCCCCGCGTCGGGCTCTGTGCTGACGGCTCAGAGCCTGGAACCTGCTTCCGATTCTGTGTCTCCCTCTCCTTCTGCCCGTCCCCTGCTCGCACTCTCTCTCTGTCTCAAAAATAAATAAAAACGTTAAAAAAATTTTTTTCTTAATTAAAAAAAAAAGAATCGGGGAATTTGGTGGAAGAAAAACTAGTATTAGAACGATGACAAGACTTATTCAGGGGCTCCTGGGTGGCTCAGTCGGTTGAGCGTCCGACTTCAGCTCAGGTCACGATCTCGCAGTCTGTGGGTTTGAGCCCCGCATTGGGCTCTGTGCTGACGGCTGAGAGCCTGGAGCCTGCTTCTGATTCTGTGTCTCCCTCTCTTTCCGCCCCTCCCCTGCTCATGCTCTGTCTCTCTCTGTCTCAAAAATAAATAAAAACATTTTAAAAAATTAAAAAAATATATATATATATATACATATATATATATACGTATGTATATACATATGTATGTGTGTGTGTGTATATATATATATATGTATATATACATATATATATATATATTCCAGAACATCCACATAGTTTAAAGCAGGGATACCCATGAGAAAAAGAAAAAATTAGGTCAGCATCAGGCTTCTCTTCTGGCCCCCAGAATTCAGAGTGGGGGAAACCGTGATTCGTGAATTCTCTGTCCTCCCGGGTCCATCTCAGTCCCTTGTTAGAACATGAGCTTAATTCAGTAGGTGTATATCCTCCCTTTCTGTGTGTGAATTAAATGTAAAAACTGGATTCTAGACTTCAAGCAAAATCCCAAGTCTGCAGAATAGAAACCGCAGAAGCTGTTATATCATAAAATAAACTAAAAACAAAAGTCAGTAGTAAATCTTAATTCAAAATTATTCTCGCCAGTTAGATATTAAAATACCACCTCTTAAGTCACTTTTAGAGCAAAGTGGAAATTAAGTTTGCATCTACAGGGTGTCGTAATCCCTTGATTTGAAGCACTTGAATTTCATGGTAACCAAACGGTGTTAGTGGAGGTTCCGCCCAGTTTACAGTAATTTTTTTCACCATTAGAAGTAGAAAGTGAAAGTGGAACTTTGACCGTATATCCCGGCCTTGGCTCCCCTGCTCACTGGCAGGTGCTCCCCCGCAGGAAACTACTGCAGAGACAGCTGTGTTCGGTACCCCCGCCAGCTTCCTTTGTAAGGTGGTGTGTAACAGAGAGCATCTGTGAGATGGCGCTAAAAATAGATCAAAAACAGCTTACGCAAGAAAGTTCAACAAAACATCCAAGGGGTGCGGTGATCAGGAAGCTCAGGGTTCAGGGGAACGGTGAACAATTCAGCTCCAGAAAGTAGCTGGCGGCCCTGCAGGCCGAGGTCCCGGTGGGGAAGAGCTCAGCAGAGGACCTGTGTGAGCCCCCGAATTACTGGGACTGGTCCCACAGCGCCGCAGGGGAGAGCAGCGTGAGCCCCCACCGCCAGAGAGGACGCAAGCCCCGGGAATGCTGTTCCTGCAGGAACAGGAGCAGAGCCACGTCATGTCAACTGCACCCTCCAGCAAGCTGCAGTGGCAGCTCGGGTCTGGAAGAGCTGTCCTGGACCCTGCAGGGCAGGGAAGAGGGCGCTGCGGGGCTCACAAGAGCCAGGTGTTCAATTCTCGGGAATTTTGCTAACCAGTTATTAAACTCAACCGTGATTATAAAGTAAATTATATAATTTGTAAGTAAGCTAAATTCTCAAAACTAAGGTAATAGATATTCGAAAAAGGATCCAGAAATAAGCTTCTGATGCTTCTGGCAGTCGCAAAAAAAACAGTGAAGCCAGAACACCTAATGTTCAGGAATGGTTCCGTTCAGCCTGATCCAGTGTTCGACAGCTAAAGCAGCCATTTCCGTTTATTTTTTATGTAAAGAGAGTATATTCTATGCCGGGCCTTACCAGAGAGGCAGACAACGCGGCAAGTACTTTGGAGTATTTTTGTGTTATGTTAATGGCCTTTCCCCCTAGTGCCCAGTGCCTGGCATTTTATGGATATTATTTATTTATTTAAAAAAAAATTTTTTTAATGCTTATTTATTTTTGAGACAGAGAGAGACAAAGCATGAACGGGGGAGGGTCAGAGAGAGGGAGACACAGAATCCGAAAGAGGCTCCAGGCTCTGAGCTGTCAGCACAGAGCCCGACGCGGGGCTCGAACTCACGGGCCCCGAGATCATGACCCGGGCCGAAGTCTGCCACTTAACCGACTGAGCCACCCAGGCGCCCCAATTTATGGATATTATTTAAAGGTAAAAAGGAGAGTACCTACTTGGATTTTGAAATCGACCTAAGTAAGATTCTGCATATCAAACAAACCCTACAGATGTGGTTCTGAAACTCTGAGTATAAAAAACTACCTTCTGCTTTTATTTATAAGAAAAAAATATCAGTAACTGATTCCACTGAAGAAAGGAGAGAAAGAACCAGTACCAGTATATACATAAATAGGAAAATGGGAAGATATTAATACACTAGAACTGATAAATAGCACATAAGTTTGAAAAGATCAGTGTGAGGATGCATTTACAGAGACCTGAATTGTGAGAGAATACCATATCCTTTTCTAGGCTGAGAGTAGCAGGACACTTAGAGCCCTGTACGTGTCAGTGCCAAATGGTACGGAGTTTTCATTTAAATTTGCATTTATTTTCTTATTAATGAGACGGAGCGCTCCGTATCTGTTGGCCCCTTGTGTGACCTTTTTTGAATTGTGTCTTTGGCTACATTTTCAAATTGGGCTGTATTCATTTTCTCATTTCTTTTTATACGTGGAGGCTACTAATCTTTGTTCTGATACACGCTTTCCATAGTTTTTTTGTACTTTTTGGTTTGCCTTTTAACTTTCATTTTGCCATGGAGGAATTGTAAAATGTATAGGCAAAGGTGAGATTTTTTCTTTTCTTTTTTTTCTCCTTAATTTCTCTTAGGAATTTAGAAGTTGAAATTTGTTTGCTGGTGTTATTTAGCTTTCTGTACTTTATTTTTTCTTTCCTTTTAAGAAGACACACACTGTAACAAATTAATAAAGCAGTGGCTGCTGGTCTCCCCCGCTCTCTGGTGAACATCCCCATTGGCTAGCGTTCGGCGTGGGGTTTGTAGGAGCAAGAACGAGTTCATGTCTCACTCCCTCACCCACCTGGTTTTTACCTTGGCCCGCCGTGTGAGGTGGTGTAATTTTAACTTGGAGTCTTTATTTTTGAAACTAGTGGCCTGACGTCCTGACCGGGTGGAGGGAGGGAGGCCAGAGACAGGCACCGGACACTCCCGGGGGGTCACACGTCCTCTGCGCGGCCGGCCGCATGTGTCCCGGGAGTCCCTGTGCGGGCCGCCCCGAGGTGTCGTCCTGCCAGCACCTGAAGACAGGTGTGTTGTCCTTCCCTGAGGCACCTGCTTGTGTCAGCACAGTCCGGGGAGTCGGGTCTCCTGACTCTGTAGCCGCTTGGCGGACTTCTCATCCACCTGACTCTGCCTTGTTCTTGTCCCAGGGCCTCACGTGAAAAAACTGCATTTCCCTGTTTTCATGATACATGTATTTTGGCGGTGGATCGTTTCACCTCGTTTCATCCAAAAATCCTTTATCTTTCAACCCCCGAGGAATTTGGGAGTCGGGAGTTTTCATCCTCTCCCTTACAATCCACCTAGCTTCCATTTTCTTCTAGAAGGTGGCGGGGGGGTGGGGGGGTGGCAGGGGGATTCCCCGAACAACAGGAGGGACACACGGGGCTGGAGGAGGTGCGGGTGGGGGGGGGGGTGTGCACCACCCCACGTCAGTTGCTGTCGCCCCACGTGGGCACACGGGCGTGGTTTGTGGCCGGGGGGCCTGCAGGCGGGTCTGGCCGGGCCCCGATTTGAGGTGCGGTGCCTCCGACGGGAGGAGGTTGCCGGCACTCAGGAAGTCTGCCGGGCCGGGGGTGGGTTCGAGCTCAGCGCTTCCCACGCCAGCCTCATCATCGCAGGAGCTCGTCTGGCCCGGTGTTTGAGAACTTGGTGGAAACTAACGCGCCTCCGTCGCTCTGTGAGGTTCCCGGGAGTGTTGCAGTCCTGGCTGGAACTTTCCGGAGCCCTGCTCCCGTGGGTCCCGGGACCTGGGGTGGCCGCGCACAGCCCCGTCCGCGTGTCTCCGCCGTAGACCTTCCGCGTGGCCGTGCAGCAGCTGGCCTTTGCAGGGCAGGCGTTTATAACGACCCTTTGCTAACGGTGTCGAAGGCGAAGTCTCAAGATTAAAAAGGATTATTAAGCACTGGTGATAATGACAGTGGGGACCCCGAGTCCCTGTTCTTGGCCTCCGTTCTGGCCTCGTTCACGTCTCCCGTCACCTCAGAGCCCTGCAGCGCCACAGCCCCACGGAAAGTAGCCGGGACCCGGGGCGGGACCGCAGGGCCGCTTCCCCCCGAAAGGTGAGCCCCTCGTTAATAACGTGTCCTCCCCGGCTCCTGACGTGACCTGACGTTCTCCCTCTGGGCGGGTGTCCCGGCGCTGTGCACTTTTTAGGGAAACCTGTGCTCGGTTTTGTTTCAGCCTTGGCTTCAGTCACTGCCTCAGAAGTGGGGCCAGCTGCCAGCTGACCCTGGCCACAAACAGAGAACAAGGGGCCTATTGTAAACCAGTGATCATACTCGCAACGCCTAGAAATTCAGTGCCTCCGAGCCACAGAGTACGTTTTCCTTGGAGCCTTGTTATTACTGCGTTTCTTCCAGCTCCTTCTATCAGATTTAGGGAGGGCGGGTGCGGCTTCGCCACACCCGTTCTCCTCAGCTGGCCTCCGGGGCCGTCCGTGGGGCGGGGGAGCGGGGACCGGACCCGGGGGCGGTGACCGCTAACAGCGAGGGGCCCCCGGGGCGGGGGGGATGACCCCACAGCGTAAGGAGATCAGCTGACTGAAGGAGCCATGAGAGCGGCTTCGGAAGAAAGCAACCTCATGGCCACCTCGACTCTTACCGCCACCCCCGCTGCCTGGACAGGTGGGCGGATCCCCCGGGCGTGGGCAGCACCTGCAGTTAGGAAGGAAACCAAGCTTGTGTTAAGCACAAAATCATTACAAAATGTGATTATCAGCCTTTCTTTCTCCCCACATTTGAGAAATCGATGCTCCTGGCTCCTTAGTATTCAGCCCGAGGGCGTGTGCGGTGGAATGCCCGGGACAGGTCCTCAGCTCAGCCGTTGCCCCCACAGACCCGGGCCTCCCATGGGCCATCACCGCCAGCCCTCTTTCCTGCTGTGGGACCCCTCCCTCCTGCGGACCTCATCATTGCCTCTGTGTCCAGTGCCTTTGGAAAGATGCCCTCGGGGCGCCTGGGCGGCTCAGTCGGTTGAGCGTCCGACTTCGGCTCAGGTCATGATCTCACGGGTCATGATCTCACGGTTCGTGGGTTCGAGCCCCGCGTCGGGCTCTGTGCTGTCAGCATGGAGCCTGCTTGGGATTCTCCCTCCCTCCCTCTCTCTCCCTCTCTCTGTCTCTCTCTCCTTCTCCCTGTCTCTCTTTCTCAAAATGAGTAAATAAATGTAAAGAAAAATGCCCCGTGCCAGAGGGGCTCGGCCCGGACATACAGGGGAACCCGGCCTCCCTCCCGCTTGCTTGTCTGCAAGCGCACTTCACCCCACGTTCTGGCTCCTTGTCCTTTGTCCCCGTAAAATGTGACTTCCCGGCGGCTGGCCGTCCCCTCCTCCCTCTGGACGCACTCAGTTTGTCTCACCTTTCTTAATGGAATGACGCGTCACCTGCGGGTGGCTCTTGTGGGGACCCTTGACTTGGTGAGCCGGCACCTTGCTTCGCGGAAGAAAACCTGAGGGGGAGGGAGCAGCTTCCTCAGACCCCAGCTCACAGCGGCCTCGCGGGCGGCACCAGCCGGACACCTCTGTCACGCAGCTAACTGCCGCGGCCTGTACCCGGAGGAGGGAGCTGGAAGTTTCTAGGGGGTTTCCTTGGAAACGGAAGTGTTGGGAAAGACATGATAGCGAAAGGCTTGTGTTCTTCCAGCAAGTGAGAGCGGAGGCAGTGGAGTCCCTCGGAAGAAGGTGACGGAATCCAGCACAGGCCAGCCAGCAGGGGCCTGACGGGAGGCGACGTACGAACGCCCCCCGTAGATGTTCGCGATGAAGGAGTGAGTCCCCACACACGCTCACACAGCCAGAGGCCCCTCGTCAGGGAGGTGGGCTGCTGTGACCCGTCATCTCAGATGACAGTCAGAGGCTTTAAAAACTGTCTTCCTGGGGCGCCTGGGTGGCTCGGTCGGTTGAGCGTCCGACTTCGGCTCAGGTCATGATCTCGCGGTCCGTGGGTTCCAGCCCCACGTCGGGCCCTGTGCTGACAGCTCAGAGCCTGGAGCCTGCTTCGGATTCTGTGTCTCCCCCTCTCTCTGCCCCTCCCCTATTCATGATGTCTCTTTCTCTCTCTCTCTCAAAAATAAATAAACATTAAAAAAATTTTTTTAAATAATAAAAATTGTTTTCCTGGACTTGTGTGCAAAATGCAGAAGTACAAATTAAGTCGGGTCTTACTAGTCACCTGGTCACTTTATCACAGTCCGTTAAATCCGGGACCGAGTCCTGTACTGAGTCTCTGTAGAGCGAGCTGTTTGTGAATGGAACGGAAACCTGCCGGTGGAATCGTGAGACCCTGGGTGTCGAGAGCTGCCTGAACTTGGGATATCATTTTGTGCATCCCGTATTCTTTGGGAAGGGCCGACTGTAGGAATCTTGTTGTTTTTATGTTTACTCTTTTGAGAGAGAGAGTGGGGGTGGAAAGGGGAGAGAGAGAGAGAGAGAGAGAGAGAGAGAGAGAGAGAGAGAGGGAGAGGGAGAATCTTAAGCAGGCTACACATGCCGTGCAGAGCCCGACATGGGGCTCGATCTCATGATCCTGGGATCATGACCTGAGCCAAAATGAAGAGTCGGACGCTCAACCGACAGAGCCCCCCAGGCACCCCTCGTTGATGTCCTCGATAGTCCGGTGTGCCCGCGTACCGTGTGTATCTCCTTCGTGCATACACCCGCGTGTTGCAGGTGAATCTCCCCGAGTCTCGTGATTCATGCTGTTTTACTCTAGTCCGTTGTTTTAT
This sequence comes from Panthera uncia, assembly GCF_023721935.1. Lineage (NCBI taxonomy): Eukaryota > Metazoa > Chordata > Mammalia > Carnivora > Felidae > Panthera > Panthera uncia. Next base: position 3,761,587 of record NW_026057583.1, read on the forward strand.
CAGCATATATGCTGGGATGTTTTATTAGTGCTGTATCCTAGAATCTGTTCTCACCTTCCGATTTACTATGTTCTTTTCACGGCTCAATAAACTTTATGAATGGACCTCAAGTTTTTTAAACCATTCCCTTTCTGATGGGTAATGGATCATGGCTTTTCCTGTTTCAGAGAATGCTGTAGTGACCATCACTGCATTTATGTTGTGGTGGCTAGGTTTGTTGTTGTTGTTGTTGTTGTTTGTTTGTTTGTTTGTTTTGCCAGTTTAATCAGTTACCTCTTCATTTTAATCAACATTTAACACAAATGCTCATTCGTTTATTTAGCAGATATCTGCTGAGGGCCTGCTGGGTGCCAGGCGTGGCCCTTCTGGTGTGTGTCCGGGTGGAGAGGCAGTGAGGCTATAATAGTTGGGCGGGGGGGCGGGGGGGAGGGGGGGGGATGGGAGCCGGGAATAGCGGTCCCAGCACAACCAAGTGGTGTTCGATGCGCCTGAGCTGGTGGTGTTGCCTGTGGAGGGTGTGAGCTGTGGGGGGAGACGGGGCTGGTGTTCTCTCCCGGTTTCTATCCCTGATCAGGCTTCAGTTGTCAAGGCCCTTCTCCCCTCCAAGGTTTCAGCTGATGTTCGTGTTAAAGCAGCTTCATGTGTATGAAGCTGTTTGCAGATAGGGCCTTTGTCCAGCCCTCTGCTCCCTAAGGACGGTCCTGGGTATAGACACCGGCGTCTCTGGCGTGACCGCTTCACCCCCTCCGCCCCGCGTACCGAGTTCCCGACCCTGTGTGCTCCTGGTCGTGCGGGAGAGTGGGTGGCTCCCTGCCTCGTCCTCACCACCATCTCCCTCCTTTCTTCTCCTGCTCTACCAGAGTGGTGATTTTTACTCTTCCTTTGGTGAAGGAAACTACAGGAGCAAGGTTTTCAGTGATTCTGGAAAGGAGCAGAGATGTTATGACTATTTATTGTCCTTGGAAAAACAGAGCTCATCTATCCGAATACATTGCAGAACGAGGGCACAGAGGGAAAAGCCATGGCCTGGGTCGGGAACCTTGGGCTGTCACCAGGACTGTACCTTGGGATCGGCCTTTCTCCGCTGTACCCCTCAGATTCCTCGTCTGTAAAACGGATGGGCTCTGAGAACTTGCTGGAGTTGACAGTTTATGTTAAGTCAAGGGCATTGCTGCTTTATAAGCAAGCTATGAAAGTTTGCAGAACTTTAAGGCCCTGATATCTAAAGCGGTGACGGTTTTGCCGACAAGATGCCTTTACCGGCCCGAACTGGTGGTATTGGGTCCGGAAACCTGGCTGCTCCCGGATCCCCTGCTGCCCTCCTTTCTGCCACCTGAGCTGAATATCGTGCGCCCTTTTCTTCGTGTAGGATGGTAACTCGAGTAGTGAACTGCCAGGGTCAGCCTCAGCACGGACCGCGTTGTCTTCTGGGGTTCGGACGTGTTCGGATGTGGGTCATTTCCAAGTGGCTGGTAGAACGGGCCCTTGAGGATGACTGAGGTGCTTCCTGGAAGGAAACCCTCCTAAGGAATAGGAAAGTACACACAGCAGAGAGTCTAGGAACGAAGCCTTAGTCTCTGGAGGGAGGAACGGTGTGATGCCGGCCCTTGATTCGCCTTTTGGCCCGGGCCCGTTGCTCCCGTGACCACAACCTTTGGAACGCAAGGGTACAACCTGCAAGGGTTGACCTCTGTGAGACGTTCGGTCGCGGGTGGCGTCTCAAAGCACCTAACAGAGCAGAGCGCCCAGAGAGCCCCGCACAGTCTCGGCACTTTCACAGCGCCAGTGCCTGAGTGTCTGTGGCAAGTGTGAGCTCTCGGGCCCTTGAGGAACAGCCCCGGAGAGGCAGGCGGACAGGTCCCAAAGGAGGCCCTGTCGCGACTGGTGGACAGGCAGCCGGCGGGAACTGGTTATGGCTAATCTGGCCTCCCTGGTAGGCCTGGCTGGGAAGCGCTGAGAGAATGGTTTGCACGGGTCCGTCCTCGGACGCCTCCTTCGTAGACGCTGCATCAGCACTTCTGCCCTGTGCAGTTCTTTGGCTTGCGACAGGTGTCACTAGGGACAGGGCCCGGTGGTACGTGTGGAAGGGTACTTGTGGCCGTCGGAGGAGACGCAGCAAGCGCTCCGGTAGAGTCACGGTTTTCCTGACATCCCTTTTTAGGGGTCTCCTGTTTGGGGCCACTTAGAAGTGACAGTCTCACCTCCCAGCATATTTCTGCGGTCTTTGTGAAGAGGCTCCCATACCCAAGGCCACTGTGGACCGTATTATGGAAATAATCGACTCGAAACGACTGTCACGTTATTTTGCCGACCTACTTTTCACAGCACTCTCTTTTCCTTAGAACTGGCGTGCACTCCCCGTGATGTAAGTGGGATCGTTTTACTCTAATGCTGGTTAGATTTCAGCACTGCTAGTTGGTAAGGGCAGAAGCAGGCGCTCAGAAATTCTTTGCGTGATGTGTTGGATGTTTTCTGTAGATAAAGGCAGCGGTGGAGAATTACGTGATGTTTGCTAGAATTGTTTTGTTTCCCTGAAAAATGAAGCAGACCAAAAACCAAAGAATAGTTTTCGAAACCATTTTGGGCATCTTCCAGTGGGGATTTAAAAGGACCCACCTCTGAACAAACCGCAGAGTGGCAGGAACCTGAGGACAGACAGATGCCCGCAGCCAGGAGGGGACGGGCTGCACCGTTTGGGGTCAGGGAACGATTTGTCACGGACAGACAGTGTCCAGAAGAGTCCACGTAAGATCGCTGCCGTGGAAGACACATTTCATCAGTCACCGGACCACGTGGTGGGAAGACACAAGGAGACCAGCCACGTGTTCTTTCCTTTGCTGCCGATTCCGCCTTGAAGGCTCGGAAACGGTTTACCTTTATTACCTGCGGGTAACAGCGCCTCTGAAAGACTCGGGAGCACTTGAGGTGGCCACGTAGCCGTGTAATTTGTGTCGGGTAACGTTTTTAAGTACATCTCGTTTGGTGCGTAGCAGGCGTATGCCAGCCTTAAACCACAGGTTGGCAGATTTTCCCACACTGAACACGTGCCAGTGTCCCTAGCCTCTGGATTTGGAAACACAGCATAACTGGCATCCCTCCATTTCTTGCCCCCCCCCCCTGCTCCCCCCCCCCCCCAAGGGTGGCCCCCACCCTGGCTTCTGATGTCATGGACAGTGTGCTCGTGGGTCAGGCTTCTCTTGTTCAGCGTCCCGGCTGTGAGACTCCCCCGCGTCACTGCGTGGTCGCGACCTGTTCACTCTCTTCGCCGTCCTGTGCGTCCACCACCGCTTCTCCGCTCTTCCGGTGGGGGACGCGGAGTTTGTTGCCAGTGCTTGGCTATTATGAATGTTGTTGCCTCGAGGATTCCCGTGCACGTCTCGTCCTGCGTATTTGAACGCAGGAAACGTGTGCTCGAAGAGGAGCTGCTGTGTTGTAGGGTAGGCGTTTGTACAGCCTTAGTGAGCGGACCGATTCGTGCCTCCCCAGGAGTTTGCTAAAAATTCCGGCTGCTCCGTATCTTTGCCAGCGTTTATTTTTGTTTTTCTTCTATTTGAGCCTTTCTGCTGTGTATGGAGTAGTATCTTGTATTGGTTTCCCTGATGACCCGCGAAATTCAGCTCCTTCTCATTTATTTATTGACCGTTGATTTTTGCCCATCTATGAAATGCCTGTTAAGTGTTTACCCACTCTTTCTAAGATTCTCTGACTTCTTTTACATTGATTTGTAGGCATACTTTATATATTCTGCATTCAAGTCCCTGGTTGGATGTATTCATTGGAGATATTTTTCTCTGACTCAGAGAGTTACCTTCTGCTCTCTAACGGTGTCTTTTGATGAACCGCAGCTCTTAATTTTAATATAGTGTAATATTTATTAATTTTTCATGACCAGTGCTTTGTCTGTCCCGTGTAAGAAATCTGCTTACTCCAAAGTCATGAAGACTGTGGCATTCTTCTGTAAGCTTTTTAGTTTTATTTACGATATTTAGATTTGTGATCCTCTTGAAATTGGCCTTTGTGAGATGGTGTGGGTGGGACTCAGATTTTCCGTGGAAACGGTGGCAACTCCACTCTGCTGGACCCTCCGCGCATGTGCTGCCCCCTGTGCTGTAAGTCCGATTATACGGCTTACGTTCATTTGATCCCGTTAACGGCAGCTCTTTAAAAACAAAAACAAAAACGAAAAATCCTCCGAAGTTCTTGTAGCTTGTGTCTAACAACTTTTCAGGGTAAAAATTATGTTTTTTATTTAAAAATGACCGCACGTAATTTCAAGCCTAATACCATTACAGTTTTCCTTTTTGCTTATCTTTCTCTTGATTTAATATCTTGATTTGCATATCATCTTTTCTTCGTAGAATTTTATATCCTGCCTTATCTGTGTCTAAGTAAGTAGGTCTTCGGAAGTTCAGTTTGTAGCAGCCGTGTGGCATCTTATCCGCAGGGACGGTGTGTTAGCCTGCTGCCTGGAGTTTAGGGCACTCTTACTTACAGCGATGACAGCTGTCCCCGTAGACGTCTTACTGAGCTATCACTGCACAAGGGGGCCGCAAATGAGAATCAACGGACCGTCTTGGGCCCCATCCTTACTTTCACTTCTTCTAAAGCTGAGTCTCCACTACTCCAGCCTCTGTTCCAGATACCTTGGTCCTTTTTAAGGGGTCGATACAAGTACTAACCTATTGCTTTCATTTATTATAAAACTAAAACCCGTGACTACTATAACGTAAGCCTCGCTGATATTTAAAGTGATGTATTCTTACCTCATTCATCCGTGATCGGTCCCTAGTAACAACTCCTTTGAGAGCCGTAGGAGCTGGCCAGGGTACTGGCTTGGATTAAAATGACCTGCGTTTGCTTCAAATCTAGTTAACATTCTGATACTGTTTCCTCCTCCTCTTCCGAATTACATTTCGTCCGTAGGCTCTGGTATGAAGCGAGTTGTATCTCTGCGCTGGTAACTGTGCCGCATCAGGATGCTACTACGGACCAGTAGTCTCAAACAGCTCAAGCTCCAAGGCTCAGGCTTTGGAATAAACTACCAGCAGTCATGCGGCCGACTTTTCCAAATGCTCCCAGGGCGCTCACGGTAACAAAGTGCGAGAAACTTGAATGTGGGGTCTCGGGCTTCGTTTCCTTCTCCTCCATGGTGCTCAGCACCGACCTCTAAACCTAAGCAGTCAGTAGATCTTTGATGACCTCGATCTAAGAAGCACAGGAATTATATGGAACGTTCCTTCAGCAACTGTTTTGAGCTCTACTCTTAAATAAACCCCAGTATATTAGGTTGTAAGGTTCCATAGGCCCCTCCAGATTCTGTAGTTGCTGCATTGACTTTGAAGAAAATACTGACCGTTAATAGGCCATCATTACATATGGTAGAGGACACAGGGGTCCTGTCAGGCGACGTGGGCCCACATCTAGTGCCAGGATGGCCTGTGAGGAGATCTTCCGTGGAACTGAGAGTGAACAGGGCCTTCAGTCTAAGGCTGGCAGAGCCCCCACTCTCAGAACCTCGGTCAACCTCAAGAAACATTCCAGCTCCCTATCAGATAGGAATCCAAGAGTCCCTCTGCGGACACCAGGCACCAGAGAAATCCAAGTGTGGCAGTCCAGAGGTGAGGGCACAGTTCCAGCTTCTAGGGCCTAAATGGACCAATGCAGGTATAATACACATGCAGGATAACGCCAGCGTTCATTGCTGTGTGGTCATTCCAGCAGTGCCGGCGTCCAAGGCACAGAAGGAACCGAAAGGCTTGTAAGTGCTCCGGTTTGGCTATACTGACGGCATAATCAAGTCACCCCCTTGCAATCACCGTGAACGTGAGCCTGCAGATGTGGCTCCATGCAGATGGATGGCACCGATGGCTCAGGGGCCGTGAGCGGCTGGCACAGTAAAGTGGCGAACAGCTCATTTGCAGAGCAGGTTTCCTGGAAATTCAGTGTATGTGAAATTGTGAAGAAAGTACTTCATCATTAAAATGGAGTTAGATTTCAGCTCGGATCCTTGTAAATAGTCTCGTCCAGCAGAGTACGCAGAAGCTGCATGACCGGGGGAAACTCTACGCGGGAGACTTTTCTACACGTTGCAAGTCCCCGGTCCCTGGCCCTGCCTGCTGAATGCCAGCGGCAGGCCCCAGCTAGACACGCCCCCTCTGGTGACCGGATTGCCTAGATTTGTAGCACTGCTCGTGGGATGCTGTCAGTACATCCGTGCCCGTGGGCAACACTGTTCGGGACACATGACTGGAAATCACACCAGCGGGTTGCACTGGCTGAGCGTGCACAATTGTTCTCCTGCGTGCTCGTGACAATCGTGCCATCTCCAGGGCAGGACACCTTTGCCAGTCCCTGGCTTTTTCAGACAAACACCAATTCTGTTGGTGTGAAAAACTATCTCATTGTTTTGATTTCCGTTTACATGGTTAATTTTTTAGGTTAAGGTTCTTTTTTATATGTTTTCTGACTACTTAGGGCTTCCTTTCCTTTCAATGTCTTTTCTTAGAACTGCCTATGTTCTTCACTTGTGTTGCTCAGTGGGTTGCCTGTTTTTCTCATTGATCTGTACCAGCTCTTTATATATGATGCTTGCTAATCCTTTGTCTGCTTTAAACATTGAAAACATCTGTTTTGTAACTTTTTTTTTTTCCAGGTAGGCTTCATGCCTAGCAACAGGGCTCGAACTCACAATCCTGTGATCAACAGTCAAGTGCTTACCTGACTGAGCCACTCAGGTGGCCCCTGTTGCTTTTAATCTTGTGGCATGTTTGTGATACAGTTTCTATCATATAGTAGGAAGAAGTTACCGGCCTTTAGTGTAGCATCCTGTGACGTGCTTTCAACTTGTATGTTTCACGTTTAGGGCTTTGATCCATGTGAAATTTATTTTTCTACGTGGTGTGTGGCAGACGGACATGTATTATTTTTCCACTTCATCAGCTGGTTGTTGCAGTGGCGTTCGCCCAGTAGTCCCTCCCTTCCCCCACAGTTGTCCCTTGCTCACGTCCGGGTTCCCACATAGGCGTTTCTGGGCTCTCCATTCATTGTCACTGGTGTGGAATCAGACACCCAGCATGGCTGTGCTGTCTGCACACTTGTTACTTTCTCGAGGAAGGAGGTAGGAACCGACCCTTGTGAATTTGTCTTTAACCCCACCCACAGTGCATGGCTCGGGGCGCCCTGCTCTGGTTTCACGGTGCATTCAGGTTGTCCTTCCCTTTCCTTCTCTGATCACTTCACCCAGAATCTGCCGTGCACTCGCGATGAAGGTGCCATTTCACACAGAAATGACTCCTCTTCCTCTTCCTGCTCTTAATTGGAAATATTTCGAGTTGAAAAGTAAGAGAAATCCGGTCATAACTTCCTGGTTGTAGAAAGCCATATCTCTTTCCTTTTTTTTTTTTTTTTTTTTTTTTTTTAACCTTAAGACAAATTTCCAGCATTGTTTTAAACTGTACAAGGCATTTTATGCTTCTTCTGTGGCAACCTTTGTTTCCCCATTTAATTAAATCATTTGAGTGGGAATGCATATCTTGGATCGTCACATAAAACCGTGTATACTGTGTAAATTTAGGTCAGTGGGACAGGATACAAAGCTCATGCATGGATCTAATTACGAATACGAATTTATGCTTTAAAGGAAGTTATTACAGCCTTCTTTACAATTGACTAGCTAATAGTGTGTATATAAAATTTAATAACAATTCATATCATACACCAGGAAAAACCCTAAACTGATTAACAACTTCTAACAAAAGGGCAGTACAGCCGTGCCCGTGGTAACCACGGCTGCCCACGCTTGCACTGGCCGCGGGCTGACTCTGTGCCTGGGACTCAGACACTCTGCTTCTCAGGCTCACATGTCCCCGTACCTGCACGTGCTGCGTGTGTGTGGTGTGCGTGTGGAAACTAAGACTTGGGAGAAACTAGGTGGCTGGAATAAGGCTTGAGCCAGAGGTAAACTTCCGTGCCTCCGATTCGGGATCCGACGTAACAGGACCGCGTGCTGACCGGACAGAAGAACCAGTGGCAGGTGCAGGGTCCCAGAGAAGTGGAAATAACGGGGGGACACGTCTCTGCAGGCGTGCTTGCCCCGCCAGGGCCGCTGTGGGTCGTGACCGGTCCCTCACCGGCCTCCGCTGGTGCCCTTCTCCCACCCCCATGCCAGCCTCTGTGCCTTCCGGGAACAGACCTCGTGTTTACTAGGTATGACGTTTGTCGCAGCGTATGGTCACACGGGTCCTCCTGTGTCCCCCTCCGCAGTCTCAGCTCTGAGGACAGCACTGTGCTCGTGTTGACTCGTTCATTGAAGGCACTTGATGAAGTGTCTGTGGGTGCCCCTGCCCTTAAACTGGAATCAGGGAAGAACCAACAGAAGGTTGAAGAAATATTTATCAGTCCTTTGAAAGCACAGCTTTCTAAGCTTTCAAGCCTAGACACCAAACAGGAAAGGCTCAGAAAAGGTACTAGAGAGGGAAAGTAGACGCAGAATAAAAGGAGCAGCTCTAGTCCAGAGGAAGAACTGGGAGTTAAAGTGTGTAGGACATAAAGAACGAACACGGCAATGGGAACAGTGAGCCCGAGAGAAGGCTCACAAGTGCTCTGAACAGTAATCACAGCGTCGGCGTCCACGGCCGACATGGGGATCCTCGCCTCGCCTCCCCCCTGCTTCCCCCTCGTCCCCTCCTCCTGGCTCCGAAGTGGCCACCAGGGCTAGCAGCTCTGCCTCAGTTCTCACCCTTGCGCGGCCGTCCCCGGAAAGTCCACGGCACGGTGACCACGTCCCCTGATGCTCCGTCTCTGTTACGTCCAGCCTCACGTCTGGCCCGCGCTGTGCCGTTACCCCGTGCGGCGGGTGGTCCAAAGCCCCTGGGCCCCCAAGCTCTGCGGCCCTCGGTGCTGGGTCCCCCCCGCCATCCCTTTCTCATCTATTTCTGCTCCACTAGGAAACGTTATTTTATTATTTTTAAATTAATTTATTAAGTGCTACCTCCTTTCCCCCGGGCTCGCCTCTGGAGACCCTTCGGTTTACTTGCTTTGAGGTGGGACCTGGGGCAGCACCGAGTGCCTGGGTCGGCTTCCAGGCCCGAGATGGAATCTCTTCCACTATTTCGATCCTAGACCTCCCGGCCGTGGGAGTTCCCTGAGCCCGCGGGAGTGGGGGCGATCTGGCTCCCTGAGGACTCTTTCTTGGGGCATAAATCGAGACTGCACAGTGTCACCTTTACCTGGTGCAGGACACTGCAGGACAGGTTCCTCCCTGTTCCCTAATACAAAGACAGCAAGCCTACACATCTCAAAAAATACGTATTATTTTGTCTCCTTACTGTAGTCTCTCCCAAGAAAGGGCCCCAGGTCTTAGTACAACCTGCCTGAGAACTAGTATTAACTGATTATGAGCTCCATCTCTCCTCTGAGAAGGAAACCGTTCCGACCCGGTGGTGTCACTGCTGGAAGGCTCTTCCCCAGGGCCTCCTCTGACACCGGGAAGCTAAGGGGCGTTGATCTGACGGACTTGTTGAGCACACCGGAGAAACTCGGCCGGTCCCCCGGAAACCTTCGCCAGGCAATATTGGTCTACTTTGGAGCTGTTTATTAGCCAAACAAGCCTGGAAAAGGCCTAGATTATATTTTATGTTTATGTTTTACACTCATGTACCTACCTGCCTACCTGAGTCCGTGACAAGTTACGAAGCACGTGGATCCCCTGGGATACCCACGGTAGTTGAGTCCAAGGGGGGCAGAATCTGAGTTTGCGGTAAGATACAGAATAAGAACCAAAAACTTTAGGTCGAGGATATGGGCTGCTTTGGTAATCCAGAGGCAGAAGGACCTAGATTTGAAGGTGGTCTTCCAAAACCAGTGGTTCTCTAGATTTGCACCACCCTGGGAACCCGTCCTTTAAAAACAAATGTTTTTACCCAGGTGATCTTTGAACAACACACGTGTGAACCGCGTGGGTCCGCCTATACGTGGAGTTTTTTCAGTCAGTGAAGTCCAGTACTGTCAATATATTTTCTTTTCCTTACGATTTTCTTAATAGCGTTTTATTTCTCTAGCTTACTGTACTGTACGAATGCAGTATGGAATACGTGTGACACACAGAATCCATGTAAATCAGCTATGTTATCGGTGAGGCTTCCAGTCAACAGCAGGAGTTAACAGTTAGGAGTTAAGTTTTGGGGGAATCGAAGTGAATTTTCAACTGCACGGGGTCAGTGCCCCTGAACCCCGTGTTCAAGCATCAGCGGCTCTTGACTGAATCCTCATGTCCCTTCTGAGGTCGTGTTCACTGCTCACACAGGCCTGAGGCTCCGTGGGCGTGCGTGGTGTGTAACTGGCGTCCACTGTGAAGATTGGAAGCGATCTGTTAACTCAAGTGTATTAAACAGATTAAGAGGAACCAGTTGATGGCTCTTGAGTAGTAATATTAAGGTTGGCTTGGAACTTTGGCAGTTAGGGACCATACTCCGGCTAGAGCATTAACATTTTGCCACGTTGTTATTGTTTTCTTGTATTCAGATACTAATTTTTATACCAGCGTAGAAAGCGCACTTTCAGAATCCAGATGTCCCTGAAGATAGTAATGCTGTCCTCCGTCCAGACAGTAGTGAGCCGTCCGCAGGAAGCAGTGTTAGAATTGAGTGACGGTTTCACCGTCTTCCTGCTGCCGGTGTGAGCTCATCGTGGAGTCATTCAGCCTGTGCAGTGGGAGCTGGTCAGAATGGAAGAACGTCGTCCACAGGGGGCCGGTCCATCTCTCAGGCCCCACGGACTATTTCCGGTGTCAGATCGTAAAAGAGGGCACGTAAATGATGCTCCTCAATATGGTTTCTGGAATACTGTTTAAAGGGAAGCCTTAGAGAGAGCCTGGAAAAAAGCTGGGGCTCGCCAGCATTTGTAACATGCTGATTTTTTGAGTAAGAAGAATTTGAAGGGAGTGGCACGCAGCCTGGCACGGGCCTGGGACGTGGTGCAGGAGCGCCGCGTGTCCCCCGCCCCGCAGCCAGCGGCCACACGCTCGCGCATCTGAGTGCGCTTGTACAGAGAGGAATTAGGACCAGAGAGGACTTGGATCGTTGATGTTCACCCACGCAGCAGTTGCCGGTGTTTGCACAGAACTGAGCTGGAATTTTGGGTGTTTAGTACATTGCTTTTACCCCATATTCCTGTTTTCTCAGCCTATTTTCTCTCTTTTGCTTACATCACGTGCCCTTTTTTGATAAACATTAAAAAAAAAAAAAAAAAAAAAGCTTGTACTCTCTCCAGTCCTTCAACCAAATCAATGCCATGCTAATTTCTGATTTTTTTTTTTCTGAACTGTCACTTCTGTCCCAGAAATTCTGAGATGATTGTCTTGAGTGAACATGTCCCTTACCGATCCCCGCACACACACACACCGCCCCCCCCCCCCCCCGCCCCCGGCCAGGCTATAAAATGCTTTTGCAAATGTGCTTTCTGTGAAGGAGCTGTTCCCCCATGATTGTCATTGTGACTAAAGCAACCAGAGTAGAAGTTAGCAGATAAAAAGTTACGGACATTATAGCAATAAGTTATGTGTGCCTGTGGAAGGGGTGGGGGGAGGGGAGGGAGAAATCTAGCGAAGTGAAAACAGTGACAGTCTTACGATGGCGTGACTCTGGGTACACTAGTCTTTTTTCAGAATTATATTTGATATCATTTTAAAACAGAAAAGCTTTTAAAAATTGTGTTTTGCATGAGTATCCAGTCATATGCTTACTAATTATCTGATAGTATTTCAGGAAATTCTCAAAGTGATTTTTTTTTAAATCATTTCTTTGTGATTCACCCAAGTAACCTTAATGGTCCCTTTCCTGGATTTCGAGACTATATATATGTTTTTTAATATTTATTTGTTTTTGAGAGAAGAGACGGATTAAGAGCACGGGCGGGGAAGGAGCAGAGAGAGAGGGAGACACAGAATCCGAAACAGGCTCCAGGCTCCGAGCTGTCAGCACAGAGCCCGACACGGGGCTTGAACTCACAAACCCTGAGAACATGACCTGAGCCGAAGCCAGACACTCAACCGACTGAGCCACCCAGGCGCCCAAGATTATATTTTAAAACAAGTAATAATGGTGTCATGTACAGGTGGTGGATTTTTGACTGTCTTTAGAGCGTTGCTTTTTCTGTAAATTCTGTTTTTTAAGTGTTTGTTTATTTTTGAGAGAGAGAGAGAGGGAGGGAGAGTATGAGCGGGGGAGGGGCAGAGAGAGGGGAAGACACAGAATCCAAAGCAGGCTCCAGGCTCCGAGCTGTCAGCACAGAGCCCGGCGCGGGGCTTGAACTCATAAACTGTGAGATCGAGACCTGAGCCGAAGTCAGATGCTTAATTGACTGAACCACCCAGACGCCCCTATATAAATTATATAATTATAATCCTGTTCACAAATCTGGACATACCTAAGTAGCAAGAGTAGATTTGGTAATTTGAATAGCAAAATGTCGAGCAGAAGTTCAGTGTTCACAGTGTGCTGACCACGTGCAGCCTACATCGTCGTGATGCACAGGAAGGAGCGGGATCTGCCTTTTCGATGAAGGCACCTGCTGTGCGTGCAGGAAGGACACGTGCGCTGGTCAGAGGTCAAAAGCAGGATGGGTGAGGTTCGAGAGGGAATATTTACTGGGGGGAGGGGTCTCCCAACCCCTGGCCCCACGGGAGATGATGTTATTTCTAGTAGACTTGGTGGGAACTCGGCCAGACCCACATCTGTGGGTCTTACCGGTGGGGGAGGGCAGCAAAGCTGTGGCCGGCGTAGACCTTTCTCTGTGCTGGGCCAAGAAGCACAGTAATGAGAAATGGATACCTTGGCTGAATAAATGCATGGGATGCACAGGGACTAGACATAGTACCTTGGAAACGTCAGTCTGGAGAGGGTCCCCTGCACACGAAAGGTCTAGAGATCATGTCATGAGCTGAACAGTTAGAGGAGCTAGTGATGTTTAGCGTGAGGCAGAAAAGGCTTCAGAGGGTCTGACGAATGCCGTCAAAGTCCCAGGGGTGCCTGGTGAAAGTGGAAGCAGGTCTTGTGTGCACCCTGGGCACTGTGCTAACGCATCTGGAGGTTGGAGGTCGGGGGTAGATGGGTTGGGGCTCTCCCTCGAGGCAGGGAGGGAGTGGGTGAGTTCTGGATGCTTTCAGCAGGGGCAGGGGCAGGGGGTGGGGGGGCGTCGCCCAGGCTTCCCCACCGTGTGTTCACACTCCGAGACCTCTCAGCTGCCTTTAGGTTGTGTGCCGGAAGCTTCTGTGTCAGTTCGCCTCCACCAGGCTGAGCGTCCGGTCGTGCGGTGTCCCGTCCCCTGGTGCCTACCTGACGTCCGTGTGTCGGCCCAAGGAGCAGTGCCGTTTCCTGTCCTCGGTGGTTTCTGAGCCCAGCATAAAGTGCTGGTCAGGGGTCCCTGCCCCCGTCTCCTGTGCCACCTTCCCCTTGAGTGACAGCCTCCCCTCCCGTGCCCTCCTCAGTCTTTAACCCCAAAGCACGGAAACGGCCCTTGTGCGTGTTGCTTCATTCATTCCAAAGTGTTGTCTGCTCTTCCTCTGGACGTGAGGCTCCGTGCGCCCCCTTTAACCCTCCCGTGGGACGTTCTCCCCCATCTGCTCAAAGACAGATACCCCCCTGGGCAGTCTTATGCAGCCACCCCTGGGAGCCTGCAGTGGGACGGGGACAGGAGAAGGGGCAGGTGGGGGGAACCGATGTCCTCTTCTAAAACTGGGGTACTGTGAAGGGTGGTTTGGGTCAGGAACGCCACAGCAAGCTCAAACTTGAAGTCTCTAAACGCCCTTGACCCCTGTGTAAGTATTTGGGAAAAGAGAGGATTCCAGTAGAGACCCCTCTTCGTCAAATCAACGTATTTTGAAAACCAGGAGTTATGAGAAATAATTAGTATTTTCAGACACACGTATCTGGACATGATCGCTTCTGGGGTCAGAGTAGGTATGTGTTAGCCCAGTTTGCAGTGACCGCACGAGCTGCGCATCGGGAAAACAGGAACCAGCAGAACGCCCGTATTCCTCACGGCAACCAAATAGCATCCAGAGGTGCAAAACCTCCGTGAGGCTCTGCCTCGCTCCCTGCGACATTTCTGAGTGTTTCCCTCTGTGACCTACGTTCTGGGTCGGTGTTATTTTTCTAACGTAAATTCAGAATTTATCATCCTTCGTTGACCGCGTGCATCTTTTCCTCCCTGCAGGCATAGGAGGCCTTCAGGACTTCGTGCTGAAGTCGGCAACACTGTGTAGCTCGCCGTCCTGCCCACCATTCGTTCCGCTCAACTTCGAAGCCACGCCTATCGTGAGGGTCGCCGTGGAGCCCAAGCACCCAAGTAAGAGGACCTCGTTTTTAAAAGCCCGTGACGTCCTTCCCGCTTTCGAAATGCGTGTATTTCACGCTTGATTCCTCACGATTTGTGTCAACAGTGCTGTGGATTTTCATTCCGGGTGTCTAACAGAAGAGAGCTTCCCAGGCCGGAGGCCCTCGCAGACCAGCTGCTTTTCCAAGGGGGTCGAACCTCCGTCCTGGGAACACGGTGTATTTAGGTTCCTTTGCCTTCCGGGGAAACCGTGTCCTTTGTGGCAGAGATGAGGTCATCTCCCTCCCCCATGACCCTGGCACAGGCTCAGCAGAGCTCATGTTTTATGTGATTGGTTAGGATCTTAGACTCTTACCCCAAACTTCTTGGTTCCAAATCCATCATACTCTCTTGGCTCTAGGTTCGCTAGATTATCTGGACACCGGGCGTGTCCTGTCTCTTTGGAAAGCACTTCCTGCCCCACCCAGTATGCCAGACGTGTCTTTACTAGTGCTTAGTGTTTGGTTTGTGCCATTTGCCTGACCGGGCCGCGTTAACTCTTGTATTTTGCTTCCCGTGACATCGCTAAGCCCGCATTCCCTGTGACTTTGGTGTTCCCAGGGCGTAGTGGTCGTCGGGGGAGAATCTCCAGAGGTGCCCTAAGGGAAGCGGAGGGCAGGTGTCGTAAAATGGTGGTTCTCTGCGGACACCTGTGGCGCCCTCGTTGCCCTTGCCCGTCTACACCCCATCTCGCCCCAGAGCCGGGGCCTCCCGCAAGCTTGTCTCTGCCTCAAGTTCGAAGAGACATCCTTAGCATCGAGGGTCCCTGGGAGCCTAGAGCAGACACTCGGAGGACGGCATCTCTGACCTGTGGGCTCAGTCCCGGTAGGCAGCCATCTTGGTTGGGCCCCAGAGCCAGGCCTTCTTCCCGGGCCGTCACCGTAGACCGCCAGTGCTGGTTCGCTGTGTGGACTGACCCTGGTCTTGATGAGGCCTGCTTCCTCTCCAGGGGCTCGTCCAGGCCCTGGCCCCTCACGGTTGGCTCTTCTCTTGTGCCGGCGTGGCTCCGGCCGTCGCCGGCTGCCTCCAGCCCTGAGAAGTACGCACAGTACGAGAAAGTTCGGTTTTACTGCATTTGTGACACTTGAGTCTGGCAACTGCGGTTTCTTCTTCAGCATTTCTAGTATTTCTGGCTTCTGCTCTGTTCCATTTAGACCTAAATTTTTTTTTTTTTAATTTTTTTTTTAACGTTTATTTATTTTTGAGACAGAGAGAGACAGAGCATGAACGGGGGAGGGGCAGAGGGAGAGGGAGCCACAGAATCTGAAACAGGCTCCAGGCTCTGAGCTGTCCGCACAGAGCCCGATGTGGGGCTCGAACCCACGGACCGTGAGATCGTGACCTGAGCTGAAGTTGGACGCTTAGCCGACTGAGCCACCCAGGTGCCCCTAGACCTAAATTTTTAAACCTGAGATCAAAGAAATAATTGCTAATCGAAACCATTATAATGTTTTTGTAGAAATTTATCATTTTTGGAGTGTGCCTGTCGGCCGCGTGCCGCCCTGGGCTGGAATCCCCGCTGGGGAGCGGCCGGGCCGGAGGGGCCCAGCCGGCTTCCTTCCCGTCCCGCGGCCGACTGTCCGGTCTCCTGCCCGTCGGCGAGGCCGTGCGGTGACGGGAGACGCGGGAGGGCCGCGCCGAGGCCCGTTTTCCTCGCGTGCTCCGTCGCGAGTTCCTCAGCCGTGTGGGAAACAAACCAGCGCCTGGGCGGCTCAGTGGGTTAAGCAGCGACTTCGGCTCAGGTCATGGCTCAGGTCGTGATCTCGCGGTTCACGGGTTCGAGCCCCTCGTCGGGCTCTGTGCTGGCAGCTCGGAGCCCGCGTCGGATTCTGTGTCTCCCTCTCTCTCTGCCCCTCCCCCCGCTGGCCCTCTGTCTCTCTCTCTCTCTCTCTCTCTCTCTCTCTCTCTCAAATATAAGTAAACATTGAAAAAAATTTAAAAACAAACTGACACGGTTAGAAGGGACAACGGTTTTCTTCATAATTTTAGGAAGTGTGGCTCCTTTCCCACCCGAGTGTGCAGCTTGTGCCGGACTCACGTGCCCGCGCCTGGCCAGGTGGCCACAGCGCCAGCGCCCGGTGTCGGAGTTGCCCCCTCGTTCCGTCCGGCACCTCCGTGTGCGCGGGGGATCTCTGGGGTGCTTTTCGGAACCCCGTCCTGGTTCCCGCCAGCCCCCGTGAGCCCTGGGGGGCGGTTACTGTGAGGCTCCTCCCCCCGCGGGTCCCGTGCCAGCGGACTGCGGGCAGAGCGCCCTCCTGTGGCCGGATTTCCCGGCCCCGCCCCCGTGAGCGCACCCTGTGCCCCGTGCCCTCTTCACCCCCTCGCGCCGCGGCCCCGGCCGGCTCGCCTGCAGCACCCCCCTTGCTCACCTTGCCGTGTGAACACACGCCTTTCCACTTCGCTCTCATTTCTGAGACCGGGGTCCCAGTACCATGGTGGCCGCCCCTCTGTTCTGTGTCCCCGGGACAGAAAAGCGGAGGTGTCCCAAAGCCAGGATTGCTTTCCTCATCATAGATCCTTGCCACACACTAGGGATTTCACGTTGATTGGTTTATTTAATCCCCTCAGTAGCCTTATGCAGTTTTTTATCCTCATCTGCTCAAAGGTAAACTGAGGCTTAGAGAAGCTAATGCTTGCCCAAGGCCTGCAGTTAGCGGTCGGTGTCCCGCAGCGTACCGCCAGTCCAGGACACCGAGCGCCTCCTGTGGCCCGGCCTGGGGGGTCACACAGCACTGGGCTTGCTCTGCTGTCCACACGCCCCACCCCCACCCCGGCCAGACCGCCAGGAGGGCGCTGCCCCAGGGGGTGTGCATGCCAGGAGGGAGGGAGGCCGGCCGGCCCTCCCTCGTGGAGGTGGCTGCCGTGGTAACACTTCATTGTGTTTGCAAGTTTTCTCCTAACGGTCGGTGGTGCAGCCGTCCAAGGTGTGCATGTAGTGTCCCTTGGCCAGTGGCTCTTCCCCTGGGAAGGGCACCTGACAGACCGTGTGGCCCAAATGGGACAGGTACATCGTGGGCGGCCTTTGCTCGGTCACTGTGTCCATGTAAAACCCCCATTTAGCAGTTGATACACAAAGGTTGTGTTGAAACCCAGATAGTGAATATTTTTCATGATCTCACTTTTTTTAGATTAATTAAAAGATGTTGACTTTTTTTCATCTTTAATAGATCATTTGGAAGATTTTTAAACAGGTTAGGAAAATCAGCGTCCAGATTTTAAGAGGTTTAATAGATGCCGTTTCTGGCGACAAAATGACTATCATCGTAAATAAACATTTTCAAACATCCGATTTCAAAATGTCTCCATATTCCAAATTTTGTTTGGAAAAACTTTCTTCTTGGCTCGTTGTTCAGCTCTCGCCTTTACCATGGAGAGAGAGAGATTTTAACGGTGTGTGCCTTTTTTGTTACTTTTAAGGAATTTGTAATTGAGCCAATGGGGAGCTGGCAAAAAGCTTTTTCATTTATTATTTTTATAGTTCTCTCTGTGCCATATGTTATTCATGTGATCAGTGGTCTTTTTGCAGGAATCTTTTCAAACCAGGTGAAGTTAGTTTACACGGATAATCTCTGTAAACCCGCTTAATTAGGCAGAGGAGAACCACAGGATGCCGGAAAGGAACAGAAAAGACGGCCTGTCAACCCACGCTCAGTGGGGTCCCGCTCTGTCTTCCCTCCGAGTCCACGCACCCACGTGTGGCTCGTCACTGCCTGACGCGTGCGGGTGCTGACACCCTCCTGCAGGCTTCAAACCAGTGACTTTGACACAAGCTCTTGGCTTCTCTACCCGCCTCCTCCTCTTTAAAACAAGAACAGTACTCATCCCGGCCACACAGTCAATGAACTCATACCTGTAAAGTACTTGTTGGCACGTGGTTAGCTAATATGAAGTGTTATCACCAGAAAAGTTTTATTTCAAGACTAAGTAGACGTAGAAAAGTAAATCGATATGGAATAGACATACTAAACACCACTGATGGTAGAAAGTTCCCGTGGTTTTGTTTGTCTGGCCTGTTGAAAACCGGGCATGGAGGGGTTGCCGAGCCCCTCCTTCAAATGGAGAAGCGAAGCGGTGACGGGAGACTTCCTCTGCCTCAAATGACAGTTGCCGCTGACTACACGGGATGGGGTGGAAAGGCAGTTAGACCAAGACGGGCGTCAGAATCCCGTCCGTGCCCGCAGCTCCGGTGGGCGGTCAGGACACGCGGTCAGGGGCAGAGGCACGGGCAGGAAGGGGGTGTAGAAGGCGCCCGGGGCTCGCTGGGCACAGAGGGCAGCTCTGTTCTAAAACCCAGGGTCCTGTCGAGCGTGTCTCAGTAATCGTCTCTTGAACACCACGTGAGGTGTTTCATTGTTGTTGTTTATTTGGTGATCGTAACTCTTCTCTGGGGAAGAGTTCTGTTGCACATGTAGGTGTATAATACGTGTGTTTGTGATACCACGTAGGTGGATGCACACGCACAGTGGCGGGCGTTTGTGTTTGCCGAGGATTTGGATAGCTCAGCTTTGCGGGTCCTGATGGTAACGGGTGTCTTGTGCGAGCTGTCTACACTGATAAGTCACCAGAAGACGGTGTCCTTCACCTTGCCGCATTATCTGCAAGAAAAGTAAACGGGTACTTTTCCCTTCAGTAGCCACGGGCATCGTCTTGCGATTCGATTAGTCCTTAGTGTGTATTTAATCAGTATTTCGTTCTTTTCACCTAGGTGAGATGCCTCAGCTTGTCCGGGGAATGAAGCTGCTAAACCAGGCCGATCCCTGTGTCCAGATCTTAATTCAGGAAACGGGGGAGCACGTTTTGGTCACAGCGGGAGAGGTCCACCTTCAGCGGTGCCTGGATGACTTGAAAGAAAGGTGAGGCGGTGACGGTCGTGGAACGGTCGCGGCCCCCAACTCAGTGGGGGCGTGGGGGGGGGGTGCCCCGAACCAGTTGAACTCAGACAAAAATGAAGTGCCCTCAATTCAAACATGAACTGCTATGGTGTCACTGGACCGTAGATTTCATTTTTAATAACTGGCAGCATCTACTTCTGCACTTGAGTGAGTTTACATTTTTAAGCTCGAGTCATAAAGTGTTTTCACACGTAGGTCTTTTCCTTTACGCGTACACACACGCAGCACGTCACGGCAGCCAGAACCTAGTCCTGCGCCGTGAGCTTCGGCTGGGACGGGCCAGACTTCTGTCCTCCTTGGTGGAGCGGACGCCTGCAGGGCATCCCGCCGTGTCTCCACGCTGGTGACGGTGCCGTCATAAAACACGCGTCCCAGGTCACTTTCTGTAAATGTTCCGTGGCTGATGTACGTTCGGCGGAGCAGTCAGGAAGATACAGCGGGGGGGAGAGGCACGCAGAGGTGACCTCCGGGGCGCCGGGGCTCCACCCCGGCCTGCTCCGTGCGCCGCGGCCCGTGTCCGCTGCTACCTGCGTGGGCGGCTCTGGTGTTTGGTCGAGGCGAACTCCTGGAGGTGGTGTTCCCGCCCCGAGAGTGACTGCCAGCCTCTGCGCTCGGCACGGTTTGTCTGGTTTAATCCCTATGACGGTACGGCGCCGGGCCGCGGTACTCCTTCCATCACCACAGTACTCCCCCCCCCCCCCCCC